>NC_142953.1:4245638-4310638 GCF_046866305.1 Octopus bimaculoides
TAAAGCATGTAGAGTAAAGCCACTTGGTACAGACTGACCTCAAACTCCGCTGTGAATACGCACTAAGTTTAACATTCTAGCTCACTTCCGCTGTTTACAGCAATGCTTCGTAGGAACATGTGTAGCGTGTGATTGTCACATTATGACATAGAAAGTTGAGCAGAGAATTTGCATCAAATTTTGCCAAAAGCGTGGCGATACCTGCTCAGAAGCCTATGCAAAGTTTTTACTGAAGGGCAACTTGTACAACTGAAACCTGAGTGTCTTTTTGGTCAGCTAAAAGCAGTTTTGGCACAAAGTTGGCAGACATGTGTCTCATACCCAAATCTTCAGTGATAATGGACTGAACTGGATCGTAACTAAACTGAACATCCTCTGATAACTCACGGATGAGTGATTCAACAATCTCCCCTTACAGCTACACGCACATCTGCGAATGTTTTTCTCAGTTCTGCTGGTTGTGGGTCTCCCAGAATGTTCGTCAATATTGACATTTTTTCGGCCATCTTGGAAACTTCTGAACAACTTGTACACTTGTGCGTGGCTCATACACTCCTCTCCATACACTTTCTGCAATTTTGCGTGGGCCTCTGAGCAGGTACCGCCATGACAAATTTCTCTGTCATGGTCAATGCGACGATCACACGCTACACACCTTCCTTCAAAGCACTGCTGTAAACACGGAAGCGTGCTATAACGTTAAAAAATAATAATGCTCATGCACTTTCGTTTCGTTACTCTGACAACAGTCCGGATACTTATTGATCAGACTTTGTATGTGTGTGTGTGTGTGTGTGTGTGTGTGTGTGTGTGTGTGTGTGTATAACAGATGAGAGAAAGAGAATGTAAATGGAATTCGCGAGATTCTTTATTAGGCGGAAACGGACTATATGTAATCTGAACCTTTCTCCCCCCTTATTTATTTATTTTTTTTACGGAATCCCACGTTTTAGGCTATGGAGATTCCGATTCTGAAAAAAAAATTTTCAAAAATCTCAAATTCAATTTTGAAAATTTTTTTTCAGAATGGGAATCTCCATAGCCTAAAACGTGGGATTCCAAAAAAAAAAATAATAAATAAGGGGGGAAGGGTTCAGATCACATATAGTCCATCTGGACCCTTTATTAATCACTACGATCGTTTTCACCCATCGTGCAGCAGTCTCTCACATGTGAGATACTGTGCAAATAGTCGTGGTGCATCATTCGGTGCAAATGTATTTTTTGTAACTCATTCTTTAAAAATCCGTTTCGGTTATTTTGATTAGACTACATTTGAGGAGGAGTTTGTAGCTACTCGCATACACGAGAAAACTCGAGTTAAAATGGTGAACAAATTGATTTACAAAGAATAAAAATGAAATAAGTTTTAAATAAATAAGAAAATCAAACATGCTCTGCACTGATAATGAAATACGTTAAATAAAATAAAAAAAAACGATAAAACAGCCATGAATAAAACGTAAAACAAAAGAATAAAACACAAACCTCAAGCTCTGCCAACATGGACAACAACCTGAAGCAATACGAGAAAAGGCGAGAAGAAAATAGATGTAAAAGATGGAAGATTGAAAATACCGGAAAATACAATTGAAAAAGTTCAGATCTGGAATTTAGCAGTGCGGTGGAGTTCTTAGATCTAAAAACAACTATTCTTTGGCCCTATGATTTTATGGTCAAACAAGATATAGCTCCAATTCTTCCCCGTTTTTTTTTTTTTTTTTTTTCATTTTCGTCTCCCGGGGGTTTTCAACCGTCCATCTTTTACATCTACTTCCTTCTCGCTTTTCTTTTATTCTGTCATCCTGTTTTTGCTTTGTAGACAGAGCCCGAGAATTGCGTGAAGACACTAAACTTATAAAAATGCTGACTTTGTCGTTTTCATCATATAAAATTATTAGTAGATCATAAAAACATATGCTGTATTTATTTAATAATATTCATCTTTCATCTATATATATACTGTCAAATTCTCATTTAACGAAGGCTAAAAAATCATTTTTGTTAAATGAATTTAACGAAAATTGAAAAATATAGCAAAGAATAATGTATTGCTTGTTGTAATACAACGCACTCATTTCTTTGATTTAAACTATAGTTGTGATTTTAAAAGGAATATGATCAAAAATTTAAATTTTCTTTCTTCTAAAAAAAACTCAGTTATCTTGACTGACTCCCTTTTTTTCATTTCGAATAAAATTCTCCTCTAGATAGCAACCTCTTTTCCATTTTCCTGTAATTCGCCGGCAAATAATGTACTTTTATATTGCTCAAATTCATATCGATGCAATGAACGGCGGCATTATCGAGCAAAAGAAGTATTTTCCTATTGTCTGTAACCATTTTTTCATTAAGCCTTTTCAACCTATCTCTAAATATAAAACCAGTCATCCAAGATTTTCCACTATGAGTATATTCTAGTCCAAAAGCTTCCATGTTAATATTCTTAAAACCTTGCGGAGATTTGAATTTACCAATTATAAGAGGGCATTATTTTCCCGCCGTGGAGGCGCAATGGCCCAGTGGTTAGGGCAGCGGACTCGCGGTCATAGGATCGCGGTTTCGATTCCCAGACCGAGCGTTGTGAGTGTTTATTGAGCGAAAACACCTAAAGCTCCACGAGGCTCCGGCAGGGGGTGGTGGCGAACCCTGCTGTACTCTTTCACCACAACTTTCTTCCTGTTTCTGTTGTACCTGTTTTTCAAAGGGCCAGCCTTGTCACACTGTGTCACGCTGAATATCACCGAGAACTACGTTAAGGGTACACGTGTCTGTGGAGTGCTCAGCCACTTGCACGTTAATTTCACGAGTAGGCTGTTCTGTTGATCAGATCAACTGGAACCCTCGGGGTACTTTTTGGTTATCTCACCCCCAATAAAAAAAATTGGGTCATCTCCCCAGCTAAAAAATTGTTTAACCCTCAATAAAACAAAAAAAAAAACGAAAAGTGAAAAGATAAAACATCTTATTGAATCTGATAATATTTTCTATAACAAATCATACAAAACTGAAAAGATTAGTAAACATGAAACAGTGGTTTCGCACATAATAAGCTTACTGCAGTAGTGAGGTCACCAAGGTCTTGTCTTGCAAGTTACTTAGTGACCTCACTGGTGCTGGTGCCACATAAAAAAACATCCAGTACACTTTATAAAACACACGTCTCTATATACAGAGTGTCCATGAATTTCATTTGTAATTTGAAAGATTCATGCAGTCAATGGAAGTGTTCTTTTTTTTTTTTTAATGAATTTTCCTAATTTTAAAGGTAACTTATGGTTTCAAATTTTGGCAACAATTTCGAGGGCGAGGATAAGTCGATCCTAGTGCTCAACTGGTACCTAATTTATCGACCGTGAAAGGATGGAAAGTAATGTCAACTTCAGGAGAATTTGAACTCAGGACGTAAAGACGGACGAGATGTCAGTAAACATTTTGCCAGGAGTGCTAACGATTCTGCCATGTCACCACCTTAAACTGTAAAGATAATTTATGAATATTCGGGGATCTTGTTCAAAACGGGGGCACCAGTATTTTCTTAACGAAACACTTTGAAACTTGGGACACTGGTAGAATGTGTCATATAAAACATCTTTTTCTCTTAGTCTTCTTAACAAAAAAACCTACATCGCAAGTTATTTCATGTTAAAGTTGTATTTCTGTAATTTCAACCAATGACTGACGTCCATTCAGCCGTAAAAATTAAGTGCTGACTATGTAAACAAACGATGGCTGAAGCATATTGGCAGTAGAGTTAGGGTTAGGGTTGGGCAGTAGCTAATAAACCTTTCATACAGTTCAGGCAGATGTTGACGAAACTATAAATGGAGATTAAATACGCTTTACACCGCTTAAACTTCCAAAGGAGCAAGTGTAAACAGCTGAATACTTGTCAGTGATTGGTTGAAATTATCGAAATAAGACAATTTTTTACATGAAATAAATTCGAATACAAAAATTTTTTTCTGTTCTATAACACAAAATAGATAAGTATACGAAATTTGAAAGTCTTTCGGTACCCAAAACACTACATAAAACATTAATGAAAACTGGTGACCCCGTTTTGAACAAGATCCATATTCGGTTTTATACAAGTTTGCCCAACCGAAGCAAGCAACATAAAAAAAACAGGAATTTAAAAACGACAATGATGATCATATATATATATATATATATATATATATATATATATATATATATATATATATATATATATATATATATATATTCTTTTACTTGATCCAGTCATTTGACTGCAGCCATGCTGGAGCACCGCCTTTAGTCAAACAAATCAACCCCAGGACTTATTCTCGTAAATCTAGTACTTATTCTATCCAACTCTTTTGCCGAACCGCCCAAGTTATGGGGACGTAAACACACCAACATCGGTTGTCAAGCGATGGTGGCGGGGGACAAACACAGACACACAAATATATATATATATATATATATATATATATATATATATATACGACAAGCTTCTTTCAGTTTCCGTCTACCAAATTCACTCGCAAGGCTTTAGTCGGCCTGAGGCCATAGTAGAAGACACTTGCCCAAGGTGCCATGCAGTGAGACTGAACCCAAAACCATGTGGTTGGGAAGCGAGTTTCTTACCACACAGCCACTCTTGCTCCTATTATATATATAAATACACACACACACGCACCTATTATAAATAATTGAAACATTTAACAGACCAATGGTAATACCTAGTTTTAAAAAAATGCCGGACTTCCTCAACGAAATCATTTAGAAAAAGGTCATGACCTTATAGTGACGCAAGATGACAACGACGACACCAAAAAAACCACCACCATGATGATGATGATGATGACGTTCAAGTTGACAGACAACATTACTACAGTATGTACTCACATTTACATGCTTAAGTTACTATTAAATGTGTGATCTCAAGTGTGTGTGTGTGTGTGCATGCGCGCACGCTGGTTAAGTACTTCCCATCGACTAAACTGCAACTAGTCTTAATAGTACCATCGTCAGCACTGCCATCATCGTCAGTCATTACCATCAGCAGCAGCTCAACCGCATCACCACCACAGCAGGAGTAGTAGTAGCATCACCTCCACCATTACCACCAGTACTGGCTCTGGATCTTTTCTGTTTGGCTGCCACTTTTCAATTTTTTCAATTTTTGTTCCAACTGGTTTTATATTTGGTGTACTGGTGTAGTTTTGTAAGGTAACCATTGTTATGAAATTCATTTCCCCCAAAAATCAATAAATAAAGAGTTAATAGCTTTGAAAATCTGCAAATACTCGGCAATTTTAGCCAATCGAAAGCCATAGACATATAGGTGCCTGTTTCTATAGTAACAAGCCAGGCTGTTACCAAGCTGCTTACTCACGCGGTCATTTTTTCTTATTAAATGGTAATCGTGAGATGCGCTAAAAATACTAGCTAAAGAGCCCTTAAATCATGCGCCAATTTTTTTTCCATAATTGTATGAATTCCCATGTGTAGAATACAAATTCAGAAACATTTCCTGAAAATTCACCCAAAATTCAAGTAGATATGAGGGGTTATGGTGTATGGGTACTTTTTGATTCTCTCACCCCCATTAAAAACGAAAAATTAATAAACATGTAAAGTAAAAAGATTAAACATCTTATTGAATCTAATAACATTTTTATAACAACTCCTACCATTCCTATTGTGGAGGCCAAATGTCAACAATCTGTTAAAGTATTGAATCAAAAGGATCTAGCCACATAAACTCGACTTTTTAATGGCAATTTTTTAATGGGGGGTAAGATAACCAAAGAATTAGCCCTGAGTTTCAGCGTGGAAAATTACGTCACTACACCAAATTTTAAAATTTCCAGAGGCGCAGCAGAACAGAAACGATCTGTAGATATTTATAAACATCAATTGTCCTTCCCAGCTGCATTGACCTCAACCCGTACGTGAGTACACGCATGTCTGTAAAAGTCTTTGCTACTAACAAGCAACACATACATACATATTTATATATGTAAGTATGTTTGTATGCATGTGTGTGTGTGTATGTGTACATGTATGTAGATGTATACGTGTGTGTGCGCACCCACATCATATTATATCGAACCTAGCTACACTGCAGTAGTAAAACAGGTTAGTGATTAAGTGATTGGCGAGTTAAACCCATCAACAACAAACAAGCAGGCTGCCTGTCTGTCGGCCTCTGATGGGAACATAGAATGACACCATTATATTATTCTATAAGGCGGTGAGCTGGCAGAAACATTAGCACGCCGGGCGAAATGCTTAGCGGTATTTCGTCTGGTCTGCGTTCAAATTCCGCCGAGGTCGACTTTGTCTTTCATCCTTTCGATAAATTAAGTACCAGTTGCGTACTGGAGTCGATCTAATTGACTGCCCCCCCCCCCAAATTTCGGGCCCTCTGCCAAGAGTAGAAAAGATTATATTATTCTATGCTGTGTTCGTTTATTGCATTCCTTTATCCCTCTCTCCAGCCGTTCTAAGATCTGGCAATACATATACAGGCTGTGCTTCAATACACACACGCATGCACAAACACGCGCGCACACATCACAATCATCATAATTTAATGTCCCCTTTTCCATACTTGCATGGGTTCAGATGGAATTTGTTGAGGCAGATTTTTCTGTAGCCAGATGGATGCCTTTCCTGTCGCCAACTCTTATCTGTTTCCGTGTAAGGTAATATTTCCACATAAGACTGGAAACGAATGACACCGTTTGTGTGCTGGTGATGCTTATTTATAATCATTACGTGATGTCAAAGACAAGGGTACATACAAGCATACACGCTCGGAACTTTCCAGGAAGTCCTCCCCTTCCTTGGAACTTTCTAGGAAGTCCCCCTCCTCGGAACTTTCCAGGAAGCCATCCCTCTCCTCGGAACTTTCCAGGAAATCCCCCCCTGGGATAATTTTAGTAACAAATCAAACAAGTAAGATGCATTAAGAATTTCATAATGGTATTGCTTTTATACCTGTTGATTAAATATACCTGCCCATAAAAGTCAAATTTACTCAGCAAGATAAGCTAAAATTTACATAATTGGCCCCTGATAAAAAAGCTTGATACTGAGTGCCAGCAAAACAACATGGTTACCAATAATAAAGAAAAATAAAATAATTAACAAAACAGAATGTTAAGAAATAAAATATTTTAATGAGCAATAATTTGTTTCTTCATTTTACAAACAGTTTTTATTAAAACATGTTTCAAGTTTTGGTTTTCTTTTGTGTTTTCTTTTTTTATTTTTTATGTTCCAGTCTCTCTTTAACCTTCATCATCTAATTATATTTAATCATTACAAGAGAAGGTTGGTTGTTGTTTTTTTTTTCATTTTTCTTGTCTTATTTTTTTATTTTTGGAATCATCTAAAAAAAAATGTCACAGCAACAGTTTGATCTGGTTTGGGGTATTTATTTGGTGGTATGTTATTTTTATTTTTATTTTTTACTTTTTGTTGCTTTTCAATAATAATAATAATCCTTTCTACTAAATTTCTACTAAATAATAATAATAATAATCCTTTCTACTAAATTTTGGGGAAGGGGGTACTTATTTCATCAACCCTGGAAGGAGGAAAGGTAAAGCTGACCTCGGTGGAATTTGAACTGAGAATGTAGCAACAGGTGAAATACCACTAAGCATTTCACCTGGTGTGCTAACAATTCTGCCAGCTCGCAATAATAATAATAATAATAATAATAATAATTTCTTTTTCATTTTGGCACAAGGCCAGCAATTTAAGGGCAAGGGGGTTAAGTTATTACATTGATCCACTAGTACTGAACTGATACTTTATTTTATCATCCCAAAAAGGCCGAAAGGCACAGCTAAGCTCGGCGGGATTTGAACTCAGAATAAAAGTGATAACACACACAGAGTAAGCTTGACACACATGTGGCATTATACATTATCATGACCACACAAACACAAATTATGCAAACACGAATTCACACATATAATAGGAAAACAAAGGTTTGTTCCATTCAGTCATTCAAGCACCTCTTGTATACGGGCTAAAGATTCTTTTGTGCCTATGATTCATAGGAGCATAGGCTTACGCAACAGCAAATTCACACAGAAATACCACAGATTCTCAAAAAAAAAAAAAAAAAAAAAAAAACAAACTGACTCAAAGCCACCAAATCCCATTGATTATTTGTGTAGAACATTTATTACAACAGCAAAGATGCCTTTCAATGGCAGCTTCCGTGATAGTTTGCTGTATTCTGTGATTTTACATTGACTTTTTTGTGTTCCAAGCGAGCATCGTGAAATTTCACCAGGTCCAAGAGTAACACTAATGAACATATCATTAGCGAGTCTAATTTCTCCCAGCCTAGCAGTGATTCTGACACTGAAACTGGTGAAAACAACCAGGAAAGTAAGGGAGAAGATCAAAATGACGATGGTGATGGAGATAATGTTGTGAACATTTGGTTTAGGATTAGGGATACTGAACTAGATAGAGATGACTCCTATAAATTCTTAGAAAATATAGGGCCTAGAAATATACCACAAGGCATAAGTATCCCAGTGAAATACTTTGACAGTGTTTTTCAACCGGGGTTCCCCTGGAACGCTCAGGTTCCGCAAGAAAGAGTGAGATAAGCTAATGGTAATTTCATGATCGTAGTATTACTGTACATGCACAATATATTATTGGTTATTGTAATATAGACATCATCCTCTCTAACCTATTATGTTATGAAAAGAATATAACAACCTCTGTAATATATGGACAGCATATATATTATATATATATGATATTTACCACGTGAACTATGATGAAAAAATATGGTATATAATTTTTTTTGTGCAGAGGTTCCTTGAGACATGTAATTTATTTTAAGGATTACATAAGGGTAAAAAGGTTGAGAAATACTGCTTTATGATGTTTTTCACATGGAACCCATTCAAATGTTTGTCAGAGAGACCAATATGTATGCTGCCGACTTTCTCAGGAACACTCAGCTCAAGAGGAGGTCTCTAAGTCACAAATGGCTCTGTCTTCAAGGGTTAAACCTTCCATCAAAATTTCATGTTAAAATTAAATTCTAAATTCCGGCTTGATAACAACAAAGTTATTTTTACTAAATTCTTCCTAATTTTCAAAATTAACCCTTTCGATACCAACCTGGCTGAAACTGGCCCTGGCTCTGTAGTACAAATGTCTTGCTTTCATAAGCTTTGAATTAAAATCTTCCACCAAATTTTAGTCACAGTTCATGTTCCTAACACTAGCTTAATGATAACTAAGTTATTTTACTAAATTCTTTGTTATATTTAAAATGAATTGAAAGAAAACACAGAGCATCTCAGAATAAATATGGTAACGAAAGGGTTAATGGAAATATATATATGTCAACAGAAATATGGTAACAAAACGGTTAAAGTGATCTAAACTGAAAATTTCAATCAAAATTTAATGCTAAATTATATTCTAAGCAGCAGCTTAATAATGACAAAGTTTTTTCTTAATTTCAAAATTAATTGAAACGAAGGCAGTGTATTCCAGCAGAAATATAGTAACAAATGTTCAAATGATCTAAATGAAAACCCTCCAATGAAATTCAATGCTAATTCAATGTTCTAAACACCATCTTAATAAAGACAAAGTTATTTTACTGAATTATTCATTATTTTCAAACTTAAATGAAACAACAGCAGTATATTTCAACAGAAATTTGGTAACATAAGTGTTAAAGTTATATCTAAATTAAAATCTTCCATCAAAACTTGGAGCTAATTTATGTTCTAAACATCATCTTAATAATAATGACAAAGATATTTTAGTAAATACATCATTATTATTAAACTGAAAAGAAGACAGTGTACTTCAACAGAAATGCAGTAATAAAAGGGTTACTCATACAGTCAAACCTACACTTAAAACACATTTATATGTCACATTAAAGCAAATAAATACATATTTGTTTGCACAAACTGACTCATACATTCATAAATTTTTTCGAAATTTCCTTGACTCAAAAATGAAAGCATTCCAACTTGAATTCTGAGAAAGAAGGCTTTAAGAAATTTCTAATAGAAATGACATAAATATGCATCCATCCATAAATAACAATATAAATACAATATAATATATATATATAGATATCTACCTTAGATATATAAAATATATATTAAATGCATAAAATATATATTATATATATTAAATATATATACAGCACATATATGTTTATATTTTTATACATAACATATATACTAAATACAGGGATGGCCATAAGTCACTTTACCCATTCCTTTATTATTATTATTATCATTATTATTATTATTATTATTAGAAATGGATAAAGCAACTTACAGCCATCCCTGTATATATTAACAGCAGTGGGATGGTAATTGTCACAAGAGACCCCAAGACAGCAGGGGCATGTGCCAATCAAGTTACAAAGCTCCAGCATTTGTCAGGTTAATGATTATGGAGTAAATATTTTAATCACTCAGATTTATCATTAAATACTCAACTCTAAGCAGTTGAACACAGATCCTTTTGGACTTGTTACCCACAGGAAATATATGATAATAATAATAACCAAGGAAAATGGAGTGAGCAAGTCTCATCTCATTGAGTTAACAATTGTTGCAAATTAATGAAATCAAATGAAATTCATTTATATATGTGTATGTGTGTTTGTGTATACACACACACATATATATATATATACACACATGCATACACACTCACAAATATATGCTCTGACTCTCTCTCTCTCTCTCTCTCTCTATATATATATATAGATTTATAGACGTGTGTGTGTGTATACACACACACACACAGATAAATAGATACCTAAACATAGAATAGCTTGATTGAATACACCTATTTTTCATATAAACACACACACATGGAGTCTAGTAGAGAATGTCGACATGTGCAGCTGTTGCTAAAGTGGAATGGTTTTACATTGGAATCCATGTATTTGGGATGCAGTGGCCTTCAGCAATACAGAATGGATTTGGTTCAGGAAGCTACAAACTAGCACCTTATCTGAAGCTTCTTCAACCAAGTCTACTGAAGAATGCTGCTGTGTCGAAAAATCTCATTACCAGCATGACACCATGGTCACAGAAGAGGTAATAAGAGTTACTAAACTGACACAGACACATACACAATAGAAAAAAAAAAATGTTGGAACTTTGTACATATGTAAAGATTAAAAGTGAAGACAAGAAGAAAAATACCCAAACAAAGGAACAAAAAAAAAAACTAGTAAGTAACAGGAAGTTTAAATCAAGGGAGGGAAATAAGTGGCTCCCTCTAACGACAATATGTGGCATCAATTTGTGTTACTTGTGGCAACATTAATTTGACTTTCCGTCGATAGGCTGGATCTTGGCAGTTCTTCTCTTTAGGTTCATACCAAATTGTGTTGTGCTCGAGGTAGACGGTCCGAAGTTCTGCTAAGCAGGCCAACTCCTTCAGGTCGTCCCAGTTAGAAAGCTGGTTGTTGTTAAACTACAGAAAAAAAAAAAAAAAGATAAACCCAGGCATGGCTGTGTGGTCTTGGGTTCAGTATCACTGTACAGCACCTAGGGCAGGTGTCTATTACTCAAGCCCCAGGCCAATCAAAAACTGTGAGTGGATCTGGAAGATTGAAAACTGAAAGTAGCCTCTTGTGTAAAGCAAGCAAGGAGGCAGGTGGTTGGCAGGCAGGCAAGCACACACACACACACACACACATACCTACCTACCTACCTACCTACCTACCTACCTACCTATCTATTTCTTTGTCTATACATATCTATATATTTATTATTCTTATACAAGAATATTATTGGCAGTGACTTTGAAGTTTCAGCTAGTGGATGATGGCTTAGCTGCCTGAAACTCCCAAGTCACTGTCGACAACAGTCTTGTACAAGAATAATAAATCTGTACTCTACATAAGTATAGAGTAACCCATCAGATTAATGTAAAATTGTTTTTATTACAAGTGAACATAAAAATAAACATTCTGATGCATAAAATATCTGGAGGAGTAGGATATGATCCAGTCACGAGGAAGGTAATTAGGTTATTTAGGAAGGTATCAATCCCAATGATAAACATAGCAAGAATATAGTCAGCTGCTACAAGAGTAAAGAAGATGCTTTAGGTAGAAGTAATTACAGAGGCATCAAATTACTGGACCAGGTCATGAAAGTTATGGAAAGAGTTATATGGCTCAGTTAATTGAGAAGAGAATTAGACAAGAGGGAATGCAGTTGAGCTTTGCACAGGGGAGAAGTGCAACTGATGTTATCTCCTTAGTTATACAATTGCTAGGGGATAGTATCTCGCTCTGTGATATGATGGCCCCTGAGGAAATTAGGAATAGGGTTGAAATACCCCATCTTTCAACCCTTAATACGTGCACACACACACACACATTTATATATAAACACTAACACATGCACACAAATATAGATATATATATATGTATACATATATATACTCACCCAAAAATCACCAAGATTGACTAAATGGCTGACATTTTCTATTCTCTGTATTTTGTTACAGGCAAGATCAAGGACTGTTAACTGGATCTGAACAGAAACAAAAACAAAACTGAATACACACACATATATATATATATACACATACATATATATATATATATATATACACACATACATATATATGTAAGTATATGTACATTAGAAATACATGAATTAAAACGTACCCATACTTTTTCTTGTATCAGTATTCTGATCTTTGAACTGAGTCTAAACAGAAAGCTAAAACATTATACACACACACACACACACGTGTGTGCGTGTGTGTGTCTATATGTATGCATGCATAAATGTTCTGTATTTTCTGGTACATAAGCTGACACGGTACATAGCGTAAACATTCAAACAGCATCACTATCATTCCAAACCCTGTTGATATTTCACGTGGAATTTTTGGTCTTCTAAAGTTGTCTTGGTTTATAAGCCAAATTTTGGTGTGACAAATTCCACCTCTATGCCTGAAAATAAGGTACCATCATCATCATCATCATTTAAGATCCATTTTCCGTGCTGGGTTGGATGGTTTGACAGGAGCCGACCAGATGAAGAGCTGCCCAGGGTCCATGTCTGTTTTGGCACGATTTCTACAGATGGATGCTCTTCCTAATGCCAACTGCTTTACAGAGTGTACTGGGTGCTTTTACACAGCACCAATACCTATAAACCCACAAGATTAGGGATGGTCAGCTGGAGAGGCTTGCAGGGGACGAGCCTGTATGCAAGAACAAAGATGCTTTTACTTAGCTTTGATGTGTCTTTTCAAGCATAGTTAACTGCCAGAAGTTTCAGCTCCCTGTCAGGAAATATGTGTTTGTGTGTGTGAGTTTATATATATATATATATACAAGGAGTGGCCGAGTGGTAAGAAGCTTGCTTCCCAACTACATCGTTCCAGGTTTAGTCCCACTGTGTGGCACCTTGGGCAAGCGTCTTCTACTATAGCCTTGGGCCAACCAAAGCCTTGAAAGTGGATTTGGTAGACGGAAACTGAAAGAAGCATGGCTGTGTGGTAAGAAGTTTGCTCCCCAACCTTATGGTTCCAGGTTCAGTCCTACGGCATGGCACTTTACAAAGTTATATTCTGCTAAAGGATAGGGTGACCAAAGCCTTTTGAGTGGATCTTGTAGATGGAAACTGAAAGAAAGCCATTGCATATGTGCACACATGTACACGTGTGTGTGTGTGCGTATTAACATTTGTGGGTGTGTGTCTTTGTGTTTGTCTGCCACCACTGCTTGACAGTCAGTGTTGGTGTGGTTACGTCCCCATAGCATGGCAGTTCAGCAAAAGTGATAGATAAAAAAAAAAAAATTTTTTAAACCCAGAAAGTACTGGAGCCCATTGGTTCACCTAAAATTCCTCATGGCAGTGCCTCAGCATGGCCACAATCTGTTGACAAACAAGTGAAAGATAAAAAGATACACACATCCGCAAAGGTGTATAAGTGCAAATATATATTCTCTCTCTCTCTCTCTCTCTATTCATGTGTGTGTGTACACACCCACTATTATATATAAGTACAAGTCTATTACATAGACAAAAATAGGGCACTCAGTACACAAGTAACATGTATGGACACACGCATGATTTTGAACAGATTTCCGATTACTTCAAATTACATATTTGTTCAAAACCTAATCAATCGCTGAACCGTAGATAAAGGGAGTTGGTGTTTAATTTTTCTATTCCACAAATACTTTCTGTATAAGACACACCTTGAATGATTATATTATATACATGTTGTGTGTGCACACCCACATATTTATATACATAGATATATATTAATATATATATACACACATATCTATCTATCTATCTATCAGTCCGCTATAATAAATCCATAAAACGTCGCCTTCCTGGCACGTGAAAAGACATTCGAGCGAGATCTTTGCCAGTACCGTTGGACTAGCTCCTGTGCAGGTGACACGTAAAATACACCCATTATTTTAAAGAAATTAATTCCCCCAAAATATTAGGTACTGAACCAGTATTTCCTTTGATGAAAGCATCTCTTCATGAGGTTAACAAACCTCTAATCGAAATATGTTTGTGCTCCCGACATCATTTGACAACCAATCTTGGTATGCTTATGTCCTTGTAACCTAGTGGTTCAGCAAAAGAGACCGATAGAATAAGTACTAAGCTTACAAAGAATAAGTCCTGGGGTTGATTTGTTCGACTAAAGGCGGTGCTCCAGCACGGCCGCAGTCAAACGACAAACAAGTAAAAGAATATAACACACACATTGGTGGTTGGCATTCCGTTGGTTACAACGTCGAGGGTTCCAGTTGATCTGATCAACGGAACAGCCTGCTCGTGAAATTAACATGCAAGTGGCTGAGCACTCCACAGACATGTGTACCCTTAATGTAGTTCTCAGGGAGATTCAGTGTGATACAGAGTGTGACAAGGCTGACCCTTTGAATTACAGGTACAACAGAAACAGGAAGTAAGAGTGAGAGAAAGTTGTGGTGAAAGGGTACAACAGGGTTCGCCACCATCCCCTGCCGGAGCCTCGTGGAGCTTTAGGTGTTTTTCGCTCAATAAACACTCACAACACCCGGTCTGGGAATCGAAACTGCGATCCTATGACCATGAGCCCGCTGCCCTAACCACTGGCCATTTCGCCTCCACCTACACACACATATATATACATATACACTCACACCCTTGTATATGTATACAAATACACATCGTAATTGGTTTCACAGATCCGCATGCAAGTCATTGATTTCATGATGCAATTCCTTTTGTATCAATGCCACAAGGACAACGAGGGTGTGTCAGCTGTTGACTATTGAGTCTCACTGAATGACAATGCCTTGTTTTCATAGGTGTGTCCTTTGCAATGATTGGATAAATACACACAGATCCTATACACACCCAACACATACAACGCATTACACATAATTTATTTTAAAATATTAAACCATGACTACAAACGAACAAAATGTTTATTTTGTCATTGTTTACTACGACGTATATCATCATCATCATCATCGTTTAACGTCCGCTTTCCATGCTAGCATGGGTTGGACGATTTGACTGATGACTGGTGAAACTGGATGGCAACACCAGGCTCCAATCTAAATTTGGCAGGTTTCTACAGCTGGATGCCCTTCCTCACGCCAACCACTCAGAGAGTGTAATATATATATATATATATATATACACACACACATATATATATATACACACACACACACACACACATATATATATATATATACACACACACACACACACATATATATATATATATATATATATACACACACACACATATATATATATATATATATATATATATATATATATACACACACACACACATGACAGTAGTAGATAGACACTCCATAAAATGTCGTTTTATGTCTATTTTAACTTGAAAAGGTTTATATTTTTTTCTATTAATTGACCTTTTTCTATCTCAGGTTTTACATGTGACTGTTTAATCGTGCCATGTACAAAAGAATTTGGACTTGTCCGAATTTCAAAAGGGCCATATTCTGGGTCAATTTGAAGGTGGACTTAGTGTAAAATCACAGAAAACCTTGTGATCCCACTTTCTACAGTTAACAGTGATAGTGCAATTCACCAGAGAGGGGGGAAAAAGTGGGTTTTAATATGCATGAGAATTGAACCCACACCTCTTAGCCAATACATGGTGATGACTTATAAGCTTTAAGCTTACAGTTATTATTATTTACTGAATCGTCACTCGTCATCGCTTCTCTACTTAATGCATATGTGTGTGTGTGCATGTGTGGATATATATATATATATATATATATATATATCTCTAAACTCTGCCAAATTAGATTGGAGCCTGGTGTTGCCATCCGGTTTCACCAGTCCTCAGTCAAATCGTCCAACCCATGCTAGCATGGAAAGCGGACGTTAAACGATGATGATGATGATGTATACAAACATGTGTGTGGGTGTTTGTGTCTTGTCTTGTCTTTGACATCATGTGATAGTTGTAAATGCATGTCACTTTCATTGGAAACAGTGTCATCCATTTTCAATCTTCCGTGGAAAAACGTATCTGGCCATGGGGAAAATATTATCTTGCTTGGCAACAGGAAGAGTATCCAGTTGTAGAAAATGTGCCTCAAACAAAACCCACCTGACTCATGCAAGCATGGAAAAGTGAACATTAACTGATGATGATGACATGCCCTTTGGCACCCCATTACTGAAGTACATGTTATTATAAGTGCTCAAGTTGGGTTTCTGATCTGAGAACGACTCCCCACTCTTCAAGCAATGCTTGAGAATGGTCTTTGATGAAACCCTTCCTCCTCTATGCCCAAGTAGACAACAAAAGGCTTACAATATATTCGACCTCATGAGTGGTTGGCGTTAGGAAGGGCATCCAGCTGTAGAAACTCTGCCAAATTTAGATTGGAGCCTGGTGTTGCCATCCGGTTTCACCAGTCCTCAGTCAAATCGTCCAACCCATGCTAGCATGGAAAGCGGACGTTAAACGATGATGATGATGATGATGATGAACTGTGTGATGGAAAACCATACCATAATCCACAAATGGTCTCCATCCGTTATGACAACAACGTGGGTTCCAGTTGATCTAATCGACAGATAATGACATTAGGAAAACCACAAACTGAGAGATCAGAAGAGCAAAGTGACCACAAATAAAAAAAAAAAAAGTCAAAGAAGATACTTACATTATTTGACAACCCTTCAATCTTTTCAATGCCGTTGTCACTCAGGTAGAGTTCATCTAAGTTCACCAAGGCATCCAGACCTTCGATTTTAGTCAAGCGGTTGTCCTGTAAAGGGAGAAAAATGAGGATTATAACACAGCAGCAGGGATTAGTAGAAGACAGAGTCTAGGATGGAAGAGATCAAAACAAACTTTAACTCTTCAGCATTTAAACTAGTCATACCTGGCCCAAATACTATCTTTTATCTTCTTATTTCAGTAATTTGACTGTGGCCATGATGGAGCACTGACTTGAAGGGTTTTTTAGTTGAACGAATGGACCCAAGGACTTATTTTATTTACACCTAGTACTTATTCTATTGGTCGCTTTTGCTGAACTGTTAAGTTATGGGGTCTTAAACACACCAACACTGGTTGTCAAGCAGTGATGGGAGGACAAACAAGGACACACACACACATGGAAAATTTAGTACTAGTATAAAAAAGCAAAAAAATAACAACAAAAACTGAGGCACCCTAATTACATGTTTATACTGTACAGAGGTTAATCCTAGCCTGGGGACATGTAAGAGATAGAAAGCTAGTAAAGAGAAAGGAAAAAAACAAGCACACAGAAATGAAAGTAACACACTTGTAATCTGAAGTGTAGACTGCGTGAGTTGTTAGTTAAGAAGAAATCAAGCCACATACCTGTAGACTGAGACATGTCACGTTGACAAGGTTATCTAAACCAGAAATCTGAGTAATTTTATTCTTGCCCAGGTATAAGCCAGTCAGATTGATATGGGTGTTTAAATTCTCAATGACCTGTAGGAGAAGGGGAAAAAAATGAATGAATAAATAAGTAAAATATGGAAACTTTCAGCTTTTTATCAGATTTAATCTTTTTGCATTCAGATTACTCTGTGAAATATAATGCTTACTTTGTTTTGAATGAATCATGCATTATCTTGTAACCAGTACTGTGGAGTCAGTAACGGAAACCTTTGACTCCGACTCCTGAAAATTAGAAGGTTAATATTGACTTCAACTCCTATCAATTAATTATAGTAGAGAATATACTTATTCTTAAACTCGGGAGCCCCTGTGAGTGTTAAATCACATAGAAAATAGAGCAAAATATAATTACTGCCCTGTCTGCCTGGGGGTGGTTAGGAAATGGTCAATCACTATTCCATTCAGTCATGAACCAAAATGGCATTTCATCACTACCAAGGGAATAATCAGGATAGTTTTTTAAGACTGAATTTTTTATGTTATTTTATTCAAAAGAAAAAGCCAATGCTTGTTTTTAACAAAAGCTATTATAAATCTTTTATAATTCCTTTAGCATAAGCATAAATAAAATAGAAATAAAAGTAAGTTTATATTAAGCATTAAAAAAATCATTAAATCCTTTGCCATAAAACTGTACAATTCAGAGAAATCATAAATTTAATTGTAAGTCCTAAGAAATAAAATAGCATCAACAACTCCTTCCTTCATTGAAGCTCTGAGATCTGACTCGATAAGTTTTAGAGCAGAGAAAAGCCTTTTAACATTAACTTGAGTAGGAGGAATAGCTGTCACCATTCTAGCTGCTTCTCTGATGATTTCAGGGTAAATTTGAACAAGTTCTTCCAATGGTGTTGCACATGAACAATCATATTTCTCTATCTCTTTCAGTGCTGTATTGAAATCGTCTTTGAATTTCTTAAACTTAATATTCTTTAGCATTCAGGTTACTCTATCAAATATTATGCTTATTTATTTGTATTGTGTTGAATTTGGGTTGGATATAGAAGGCTTAAATGTTAAAAGGTTAAAACAACAGGGTTTTCTTTTTTTTTTTTAAAGAGAAAACCCATTTTGTTCCAGGTCAAAGGTGGCAAACCTGAGGAACCATTAAAGCCCTTATGTGAGACTTCAAGGAAAAAGTTAGCGTTTCTACATATCATTATCGTTTTTGTCATTTAGCATCTGTTTTCCATGCTGGCATGGGTTGGACGGTTTGACAGGGGCTGGTGTCCCCGAAGACTGCACCAAACTCCAATATCTGTTTTGGCAGCCCTTCCTAATGCTAACTACTTCATAGAGTGTACTGAGAGCATTTTTTTTCTTTTTCGTATGGACGAGGACAGTTACATAAAGAAGTACCGATCTGTAACTGTGGAGGGAACCTGTGGAAGGAGTAGACCCAGAAAGACATAGTACTCAGCCACTTGCACATTAATTTCATGAGCAGGCTGTTCTGTCGATCGGATCAACAGGAATCCCCGTTGTTGTAACCAACGGAGTGCCAGTTTATACAATGTCATCGGGTGATCTGCTATAAGCTAAAGCATATGTGTAAAGGGAGACAACAAATACGTTGTTAAAACCAGGCTTGCTAGACACAGCAGCAAGATCTAATATTTTTACTGATACATTACAGCTAACATGTCCTGAGTAAGGATCTAAAAATTCTGAGTCTAAGTAATGGTGATATGTGTGTGGGGGGGGAGAGAGAGAGAGAGAGAGAGAGAGAGATGTAAAGAGACAAATGCAACTGTACTGACATACCCGAATCTTATTGGAACCTAATTCCAGCATATCCAGGTTAATGAGTGTTTCAAGGTTCTCGATGTTGGTTATTTTGTTATTCACTAAATATAACTTGGTCAAATTAGTCAAATGAGACATATTTTCTATTTTCTTGATCCGGTTAAAAGAGAAATCTAGTTGACTGGAAAAAGAGGAAGAAACAAATACAGCATCAATCAAATTAGCCAAGTTAATGTCTCTTTGGGTTTTTAAAAAAATCTTTTCATTATTATTACAGTTTAATGAAGATTAATAAGATAGTACAAGGCAAGAAGCTTCAATGGATAAGATCTGCCTAACCTGTGTAAGCATAGAAAGTGATGTAAAAAGGATATTATGTGTATTTGATCATTTTATCTTTTACTTGTTTCCGTCATTAGACTACGGCCATGATGGGGCACTACCTTGAAGAATTTTAGTTGAATGAATTGACTCCAATATTTATTTTCTTTTTAATTTTAAGCCTAGTACTTATTCTATTGATCTCTTTTCCTGGAACACTAAGTTACAGGGACCTTAACGCATCAACACTAGTTGTCCAACAGCGGTGGGGAACAAACATCAACACAAACACACATGCAGACTGTCTTATATCTCGGACAGGCTTCTGTCTACAAATCCACTCACAAGGGTCTGGCCAGCATGCTTGATATCTCTGCAGCAGACTTCCCAAGTTTAACGCAAAATTTCATGTTGTCTCTTTGTTCCATCTTTCTGTCCATGACAAAAATCGCAGACTGCAGCAGCATGCATGTGATCACGAAAACACCAACTTCACAACTTGCAAAATAAACACAGAGATGTCACCTAAGCACATTGCCTCATGAAAGTCACTGCTAGCTCTCATTGTGCACGCAACCGCCTGCTGCCATCTGTTGGCATGCTACAAAACTAGTCCAGGAACTTTTCGATACCACCTCGTATGTATATATCTGATATTACTGGCACACACAGGCACCATACAGATTCTTCAATCATTGCTGGGACTCTATCACCTCCAACCATACAACACCAACGACATCACTTAGAAAATAAGAATAACTTACGTTAAATTAGTCAGCTCTGTTAAATTTTCTATTTTTGTTATTTGGTTGTCATACAGATCCAACAGATTTAAATGGACCAAAGTCGATAAACCTTCAATACACTTGATCAAATTCTGTCGTAGACACAAACTCTAAAAAAGACAGAGAAAAATAATTAAAGATCAAGTGAGGTGAAATAAACAGGCAGCAAGATGTGTTCCACCGAAGACGCTTAAGAAAGATTCCAAGAATATACTGGCAAGATCACATAACTGATGGAGACATTCTAAAGAGAATCAACATACGACCATTCAGTGGAATCCTTTCAGAATGAAGATTAAAATGAACCGACCCCCTATTTGGTTCAGGCACGTGATGTTGATAAGCCACAAAAATGGTTAAACATCAATGTCCATCGTTCCTGAATAGGATTTGGGGTGAGTTGCCTCCCATGTCAATGACTTTCAGGTGTTTTAAAACCTGGCACTCCGATGCAGTCAACCCCACCACACCAAATCGTAACCTACTAGCATATATATCAAGTATGTGTGGTCAATAATGTTTATTACACTAGCACAACTTCCATTTCATATTTGAATTTATTCTAACGCATGCATCGTGGGTGCATACCAATACATAGTTTTTACACCATATGCATATAAATTGTGGATTGGTGATACAATGCCAGTGCCCCATGACTGGTATGGAAAGCGGATGTTAAACAACAACAACGATGATGATGATGATGATGATGATGATGTGTAGCTTGGAGACCTGGGAGTCTTTCCAGGTCAAACTACTACTTCTCTGCAATGAGAAGTCACATTTGTGGTACTATGGACATGGGATTAGAATGTGGCAGGAAAGAATCACAAGATGGATGAGCCAAACAGCAGGAGTCCAAAGAGTAGATCAGGAATGAGATGGTTGGATAATATCCATAGGCGTAGGAGTGGCTGTGTGGTAAGTAGCTTGCTTACCAACCACATAGTCCCGGGTTCAGTCCCACTTCATGGCATCTTGGGCAAGTGTCTTCTACTATAGCCTCGGGCCGACCAAAGCCTTGTGAGTGGATTTGGTAGACGGAAACTGAAAGAAGCCTGTCGTATATATATATATATCTATGTGTGTATGTGTTTGTATGTCTGTGTTTGTCCCCCCAACATCGCTTGACAACCGATGCTGGTGTGTTTATGTCCCCGTAACTTAGCGGTTCGGCAAAAGAGACCGATAGAATAAGTACTAGGCTTCCAAAGAATAAGTCCTGGGGTCGATTTGCTCGACTAAAGGCGGTGCTCCAGCATGGCCACAGTCAAAAGACTGAAACAAGTAAAAGAGTCTCATGTTTAGGATTCCTGCAGGAAATATATATATATAAAAGAATGCCACATGAAAGAATTGTGAAACAGCCCCTTCGAGTTGAGCCAACCAGCAGGTGATCTAAGGGTAGACCATGAACGAGATGGTTAAATAATGTGAATAGTCTCATTGACCATACTTGGGAATCCAGCCAGAAAGTGTAATGATGGCCACCTCTAATAGGATTCTATGGAGGAGATTCTCTGAGGACTCTGCCCCAACAGTTCTCCCATGAAAAGCAGGTGGAGAACATAAATGGATGGATACATTACAATTTACTGACTCCAACTTAGTAACTCAATAATTGCTTCTGACTCCGACTCTACAGACCTGAGAATTCCAAAAGAAACAACAGCTGATTATATTTACCGTAACATTGGTGAGTCTCTCCATCTGTTCGATCTTACCAATCTTGCAATGACTTAAGTCAACATCCTGAGGTAAACAATGAAAGAAAAATAACATCTAATTAGTAATTAGAAAGCAAATTATTTTACATTTAATTGTATGTTAATAAACAATGTTGAATTGTAATTATAAAAGTAATTTTATTACTTTTTAATTACCTGAATAAACAGCTGTTCTGTAATTATAAAGTTAATTTCATCAAAATTAATTATTACACATAATCACTTCAATAAACTTTAATAATTACTGAGGATGATGATGATGATGATGATGGTGACACAACAACAAATTTTAACCCTTTGGTTACTAAATTTCAGTTGAAATATACTGCCTTTATTCCAATTAATTAGCAAAATAGTGAAGGATTTAATGAAAAAAAAAAGTCATTATGAAGCTGGTGTTTGGAATATAAAGTAACAAGGAATTTTGAAGGAAAATTATAATTGGCAGATATCAGCACAGATCAGCAAACAAACTGTTCACTGAAATTACAAACAAGACCCTTGGCTCTTGCTAGATTCAATAGTCCAGGGGTGTGACTGGCTAATGAGACACAATAATGTCAAAATACTGGCTGTCCCAGAATCCCTTCTACTAATAAATCTAATGTGTTATGAACACGTATCCATTGTAATTGAGAAGCTGTTCTCTTGTGACCAAACACAATAGCAATTGGCATATTTCCAATCAAATCTGATGAAACTTGGGGTAATTGGTTAAAAAAGTTCCCCGACCCCTACCCTAAAGGATTAAAACCATGAGTTTCTGTCAGAGCTAGGGGCTATCTTTAACAGGTTAGAATCAAAAAAGTTAAAGGTTCTATTTTCATTGTGAATCTAAAATGTCATAAAGTTGTGAAGAAAAAGTGAAGTTGAACTTGAGAATACAATATCAGCAACAGACAACAGCAGTGGCAATCAAAGAAACAAGGAATAAACTTACCAAAGCAGTTGGGTCAACAATGACAACTTCCTTTGACTGTTCGTCATCATCTTCTTCTTCTTTAGCTGATGATTGGGACTCCATATCATCTTCAAGTGTGAGCTTTCGGCTGGGGACCTGGGCAACGGTCTCTTTTGATTCCATCTTACCTGGAAATAGATATAATGGGATGTTAACATTGTTAAGTTTACAATGGTTGTGTGGTAAGATGCTTGCTTCCCAACCACATGATTTGGGGTTCAGTCCCACTGCGTGGCACCTTGGGCAGGTGCCTTCGACTATAGCCTTCAAGCTGACCAAAGCCTTGTGAGTAGATTTAGTAGAAGTAAACTGAAAGAAGCCTGTCATCATCATCATCATCGTTTAACGTCCGCTTTCCATGCTAGCATGGGTTGGACGATTTGACTGAGGACTGGTGAAACCGGATGGCAACACCAGGCTCCAGTCTGATTTGGCAGAGTTTCTACAGCTGGATGCCCTTCCTAACGCCAACCACTCAGAGAGTGTAGTGGGTGCTTTTACGTGTCACCCGCACGAAAACGGCCACGCTCGAAATGGTGTCTTTTATGTGCCACCCGCACAAGCCAGTCCAGGGGCACTGGCAACGATCTCGCTCAAAAATCCTACGGGAGCCAGTCAGGCGGTACTGGCAACGGCCACGCTCAAAATGGTGCATCTCATGTGTCAACCGCACAAGAACCAGTCCAGGGGCACTGGCAACGATCTTACTTGGCTTGCCGGGTCTTCTCACGCACAGCACATTTCCAAAGGTCTCGGTCAGTAGTCATCGCCTCGGTGAGGCCCAATGTACGAAGGTCTTGCCTCACCACCTCAGCCCAGGTCTTCCTGGGCCTACCTCTTCCACGGGTTCCCTCAACTGTTAGGGTGTGGCACTTTTTCACGCAGCTATCCTCATCCATTCTCACCACATGTCCATACCAGCGCAATCGTCTCTCTTGCACGCCACAACTGATGCTTCTAATGTTCAGCTTTTCTCTCAAGATACTTACACTCTGACGGGTATTCACATTGACATTACACATCCAACGGAGCATACTGGCTTCATTCCTTGCGAGCTTACGTATGTCCTCAGCAGTTACAGCCCATGTTTCACTGCCATGTAGCATGGTTGTTCGTACGCATGCGTCATACAGTCTGCCTTTTACTCAGAGTGAGAGTCCCTTTGTCGCCAGCAGGGGTAAGAGCTCTCTAAACTTTGCCCAGGCTATTCTTATTCTAGCAGCTACACTTTCAGCGCACCCACCCCCACTATTAACTTGGTCGCTCAGATAGCGGAAGCTATCGACTACCTCTAGTTTTTCACCATGGAATGAGATAGAAGTTGTTTCCTGTTTGTTTACAGTCTTTATTGCACCTGAACATCTGCCACAAACAAAAACTAACTTGCTAGTTAACCTGCCTTTGATGTTGCTGCACCTCTTATGTGTCCATAGCTTGCACCGGGTACATCTTATAGAGTTACTACCTACTCCTTTTCTACATACTGAGCAGGGCCATCTACCTGAAGGGGTTTGTGTTTTATCTACCTTCCTACTTATTAGGATTTGGGTTTTAGCTAGGTTGACTCTAAGGCCCTTCAATTCTAGACCTTGCTTCCACACCTGAAACTTCTCCTCTAGTTCTGATAGTGACTCCGCAATTAGGGCAAGGTCATCAGCATAGAGGAGCTTCCAGGGGCAACCTGTCTTGAACTCCTCTGTGATTGCCTGGAGGACTATGATAAATAAGAGGGGGCTGAGGACGGAACCTTGGTGGACCCCTACCTCTACCCGGAATTCATTGCTGTACTCATTTCCAACCCTCACCTTACTGGCAGCATCTCTGTACATGGCTCGCACAGCTCTCACTAACCATTCTTCTATCCCAAGTTTCCTCATTGACCACCAGATAAGGGATCGGGGGACCCTGTCAAAGGCTTTCTCCATGTCAACGAAAGCCAGGTACAGAGGTTTATCCTTAGCTAGGTATTTCTCCTGCAACTGTCTCACTAGAAATAAGGCATCAGTAGTGCTTTTACCTGGCACAAACCCAAACTGCATCTCATCTAAATTGATTCGCTCCCTAATTAGTTGGGCTATGACCCTCTCTGTAACTTTCATAACCTGATCTAACAGCTTGATGCCTCTGTAATTATTTGTATCTAAAGCATCACCTTTACCTTTGTAGCAGTTGACTATGATGCTGCTACACCAGTCATTGGGTATGACTCCTTCGTGTATCACCTGGTTCGTAATACGGGTGACTAGGCTATAGCCAACACTGCCAGATATTTTGAGCATCTCTGCAGTGATTCCTGATGGGCCGGGGGCTTTCCCGGTCTTCATACTCTTAATTGCTTTATCTACCCTGGTACTATCGACTCGGATAGCTGGTCCCTCTATTGGGTCGACATACGGCAGGCTCTCTTTCTCCCATTCATTCTCTTTATTAAGCAATCTATCGTAGTGGCATCTCCAGACCTCTTTCTTTGCATCCTCATTTAATGCAAGCGTACCATCATCCATGCGAACACATTTCTCTCCTACAACATCACTATTCTCTCTCCTACACTGTCTTGCAACACGAAATACCTCGAGTCTTTGGTCCTCACGGCGCAGAACATTGGCAAATCTTTCCTTATCTGCTTCCCCTCTGGCTATATGTGTGTGTGTGTTTATGTACCCGTAATTTAGTGGTCCAGCAAAATAGACCGATAGAATAAGCACTAAGCACTAAGCCTCCAAGGTGGTGCTCCAGCATGGCCTCAGTCAAACGACTGGAACTAGTAAAAGAATCAGAATTTTAAAGACCAGCTTGACCTTTGGCGTTGTTTAACCCCAGGTACAAAGTATAAACAGCATCTAATTAGCAATTATAAAGTTAATTATTTTTCCATATAGTCGTTTTAATAAACAATACTGAATTCACCATCATTATCATCATCGTTTAACGTCCACCTTCCATGCTGGTATGGGTTGGATGGTTTAACAGGGACCACAAACAAACGACATGCTACATTCACCCAAATTACAACCATGATTTAATTAAACTGAGGTAATTACTATTTTATGGTGTCTTTTATAGACATTAAACAACACGTCGTAGAAATTTTGGTAATTTTTCAGATTAACATCCGCACGATCTTCACTAGAGTGTTGGGGGTTAGGGTTAGGGAATTCGTCCCTAACCGTAACCCCGAACCTAAAACCCTAGTGAAGATCGTGCGGATGTTAATCTGAAAAATTACCGAAATTTTTGTATATATTCGGAATCCACATAGGTAGCGTAAATAATATGTTTTTTAAGCTAATAAAGAATCCTATAATTACTAAGGCTCATTAACCCGACTGAATTATTGTTTTAAGATATACCTTATCAACAATAAACACAATGCCATAGTTTAGAAGTTTTGTAGACATTGAGGGCCACCCAGCTTTTAGTGTCTAGGTGAGTCTTCATTTTTGCCAGAGGTCGTTATGTACAAATTCAGTAACCTTACCTGTTGTTCAGTAGTTCAAATAGAATATCGTATCACCTACCTAGTATTATTGATGTATGTTGTTGTTATGTATGCAATGGTGAGGGTCAATAATGGAGTGGACGACAGCGATTCACTTCTAACAGACTTCAGTACACTGTGACGTCACATCCGCCATGAAAGCTAGCTCCATTGATATTCATAAGCCGTACTTTCGAATCATGCCATATAGAAATCACATTTCGGCAGAGAAATTTATGAATGAAACTTGTTTAAATTTCTTCTAACCATTTGAAGTACAGTACGGGACCTCTTTTCCGGTTTCCAGACATCCAGGAATACTATGTAGTATCGTGCAATATATTGTATCCGTAAAGCGGCGAATTGGCAGAATCATTTCCGCGCCGGAAAAATGTTTAGCGGCATTTCTTCCGACTTTGCGTTTTGAGTTCAAATTCCACCGGGGTCAACTTTGCCCCGAAATTGCTGGCCTTGTGCTTTTTTTTAGTTTCTTTGTTATTTTTTCCATTTGTATTACATATACATCCTTTCCAAACGTGTTATATTCCAATAAAACTGATACCTAACTCTTAAAAAAAGATAATGTACTCATTGAGTATATAGTCCCTGTTATAGAAGTTGGTTAATTAGCATACGGTGTTTTGAAAATAGTTTTGTTTTTCACTTTTTGAAGATCAAAACGTGCTCTGCTTTAGAACTGTATTGATTCGCTCCTGTATTTGTTAAATAAAGTATTTGATCTTTACCTTTTGGCCGGCACATTTAAAAAATAATTTTTTGTAACTAAACAATTTCAAAATTCGTATACTGGTAGAATGTGTCACATAAAACATCACTGTTATTTCTGACATATTACCCTTTGGCCGGCAGATTTTAAAAATAATTGTCACTGTTATTTCTGACATATTTCATTTGAGACACAGGTGTATAATTTAATCGTTTCAGTTATTGGTTATTTTTTTCCAGCTATTATTTTTTTTTGTCTTTACAAAAAAAAAAAAAAACGTACTGGGGTCGATACATTCAGCTATAAATTTTCCATGGTGGTGCTCCAGGATGGCCACAGTCTAATGACTGAAACAAGTAAAAGATAAGAGGGAAAAGATATACAAAACAAAGAAATATAATCACGAACAGCAGACTTAAACAATGAAAATATAATCACGCAACAATCTCCGAAAGATTTTTGGCCTTTTTCATCATTATTATAAGACATGGGAAGGCAGCAGGCTGCAGAATCGTTAGCACACCAGGTGAGATGCTTAGTGGCATTTCGTCTGTCCTTATGTTCTGAGTTCAAATTCTGCCGGGGTCGACTTTGCCTTTCATCCTTTTGGGGTCGATAAAGTAAGTACCTGTTGCATACTGGGATTGATCTAATCGACTGGGCCCCCTCCCACAAAATTTCAGGCCTTGTGTGTAAGTGGAAAGGATTATTATAAGACATGGTAGGAAATCAACTTTCAACCATGTCTAATAGTTTTTAAAAATTTTATAGGGGAGGGGGTACAAATGGAAGTCTTTCCATTTAGATAATTATATTTATGTGCGTGTCTTTGTATTTATGTTTGTCTTCCGGCCAATGCTTGACAACCAGTGTCGGTGTGCTTACATCCCCGTCACTTAACGGTTCAACAAAAAAGACCGATATAGAATAAGTACTAGGTTTACAAAGAAT
Source organism: Octopus bimaculoides (assembly GCF_046866305.1). Classification (NCBI taxonomy): domain Eukaryota; kingdom Metazoa; phylum Mollusca; class Cephalopoda; order Octopoda; family Octopodidae; genus Octopus; species Octopus bimaculoides. The sequence goes on from NC_142953.1 coordinate 4,274,323, forward strand.
CAGTCCTGCAATCGATTTCTTCAACTAAAAACCTTTTAAGGCAGTGCCCCAGCATGACCGCAGTCAAATGACAGAAACAAGTAAGAAATAAAAGAATACGTGCTAACAGAAAGAAAGCAAAGCCTCAAGATTTTGCAGACGATGAATATTTAAGTATAACTCTATCGGGCAATCAACTGTAGAGCAACCAATTGTTTTGGCATCAGTTCTGTCACTGGTTGTTTGTTAATTGCTATAAAAACTTTATGGATGCACCCACTTACTTTCATGTTCATGGCTTCAACAGTGAAACACAAGTCTCACAATGTATGTTGTTCTTCAGTTTTATTTCAAGGCCAATAAAGGAAGAACTGGTTTCTAACCTAGATCCAAGGCACCTTCATTGGAATTTCAACATTAACAACGATATTTTTGTTTGTATGCATGAATGTATATGTGCAGATCTGTATGTTCTGTTTCATGTATGTTCTCATGCATAAACTTGCATATCTAGATGTGCTCATAGTCATATATGTATGTGCATGCGAGCCTGTTCAGCTTTATGTATTTGTATTCACTCATACAGACACATCCATTACGTTTCATATCCGACAGGCTTACCAAATCCACTCACAGGGCTTTGAGTGATCCGAGGCTGTGGGTGGAGAGCCACCGAATATAGGTCTGTTAAATGAAGCGTGGGTTGAGAAAAGGCAACAACACAAACATTGAAATTCCATGCTGACAAAATGTAATTTTCTTTAGATGAAATCTTAGCCATGCTATTAACCTACATTCATTGTTCCTAAAACACCTTAGCTACCTTTACCTATGTGACCCATTTTACAAACGTGATGGCATTATTCCACTATAAACGTAGCGCTGTTACACAAAAGCAAAATAAGGATAAAGAGTGTCTAACTTACATCTATGCTATGTTGGTCATATGCATGATATCTTCCATTTATATATCTGTTTAGCTATCTGCTTGTATCTCTACCTTCCTACCTACCTACCTACCTACCTACCTATCTATCTATCTATCTATATATCTATCTATCTATCTATCTATATATATATATATATATATATATATATATATATATATATATTTTGTTGTACTTGGGGATGGTCATATTGCCAGTTTAGCCAATAAAAACACACGCACTGTATATTTGGTGTTAATTTTTTTTTTTCAGCTTTATATTACATTAATCTTAATCTTAATCTTATTTCGGCCGTTTATTGGCTAAACTGGCAATATGACCATCCCCAAGTACAACAACATCTGTTTCAACACACGATTTCACATAAAAAATCTTGCAAAACAAATATATATATATAGCTAGCTTTCTGTCTGTCTATTTATCTATCCGTGTGTGTGCGTGCTTGTAGGCATGTGTGTGTGTGTGTGTATATATATAAATATATATATATATATATCATCATCATCATTTAACGTCCGCTTTCCATGCTAGCATGGGTTGGACGATTTGACTGAGGACTGGTGCAACCGGATGGCTACACCAGGCTCCAATCTAATTTGGCAGAGTTTCTACAGCTGGATGCCCTTCCTAACACCAACCACTCAGAGAGTGTAGTGGATGCTTTTATGTGTCACCCGCACAAAAACGGCCACGCTCGAAATGGTGTCTTTTATGTGCCACCCGCACAAGAGCCAGTCCAGGGGCCCTGGCAACGATCTCACTTGGCTTGCCGGGTCTTCTCACGCACAGCACATTTCCAAAGGTTTCGGTCAGTAGTCATCGCCTCGGTGAGGCCCAATGTTCGAAGGTCTTGCCTCACCACCTCAGCCCAGGTCTATCAGACAGGCTGATAGGTAGATAGATAGATAGATAGAAAGGTAGGCAGGCAGGTAGATGAATGTATGCAGGATTGCAAACTTCGGTAAGTTGAACTATGAACTTTTATGCTTCTCTTTTTTAATTTCTTTCCATTTCCTTATTCTTTTACTCCCTTCCTCCATGTTGTCATCGCGTTAATATATACCATTCTGACTTCGAAAGCGAAGTGAAATTAATCGGGTTCGAATCACCGTTATAGTTAATCGGGTTCGAATCATGGATCTCGATCGTTACCTTTCTGAATTCAAACTAAGCTTGTAAGCATGTATGATAATTTACACGATAATTAATTACTATCATATTAAGGAAATTAGGATCTTTTTTAAAACGGGGGCCACATTTTTCATTAACGAAACACTTTGAAACTTGGAACACTGGTAGAATGTGTCATATAAAACATCTTTTTCTCTTAGTCTTCTTAAAAAAAAAAGAAATCCATAAATTATTCCAAGTTGTCGTATTTCTGTAATTTCAACCAATCACTGACGTCCATTCAGCCGATATACATTAAGTGCCGACTACATAAACAAACGATTCTGAAACAATTAACCCTAACCCTAACCCTACGGTTAGGGTTAGGGTTAGGGTTAAAGCAAATTTAAAATGAAAAAAGCAAATAAAACGAAGGTATGGAGATTAAATACGCTTTACATCGCTTAATCAGCCAAAGGAGTAAATATAAACAACTGAATACTTGTCAGTGATTGGTTGAAATTATCGAAATAAGACAATTTTTTACATGAAATAAATTCGAATACAAAAATATTTTTCTGTTCTATAACACAAAATAGATAAGTATACGAAGTTTGAAAGTCTTTACGTACCAAAAACACTACGTAAAACATTAATGAAAAATGTGGCTCCCGTTTCAAAATAGACCCGGAAATTATATGTTAATAGATAGATAGATAGGTAGGAAGGTAGATAGATAGATAGATAGATAGAAAGGTAGGCAGGCAGGTAGATGAATGTATGCATTATTGCAAACTTCGGTAAGTTGAACTATGAACTTTTATGCTTCTCTTTTTTAATTTCTTTCCATTTCCTTATTCTTTTACTCCCTTCCTCCATGTCGTCATCGCGTTAATATATACCATTCTGACTTCCCCTATTTTTTCCCTATTTGTCTCTGATGACGGAATATCCCGTACTCGGGGATATCCCAGAAACAACTATAAGACTGAATTTTCCAATAACAATATTGTATACGACTTGGAAATATTTGCCTTGCCTTAATGTTTGTTGTCCTCTTTAACAATTATATATATATATCGATCTTTCTGATTTGGCGGACATCATTTTTTATTTAGTGTGTTTTCTACCGAAACACTTTAGAACTTCGTATACTTGTATATTTTGTCTTATAGAACAGAGAAAAAATTTATATTCGAAGTTAGTTCATGTTAAAAGTTGTCGTATTTCGGTAATTTCAACCAATCACTGACGTCTATTGAGGTGAAAACAATTACTGCTGTGGTTTGTCAACAACACGTTGTGGCGGTGTAATGGGATCTTTTCCCTTGAATAAAATTACTGCCGTTGTTTGTCAACAACAACTATCGGCGGTGCTGTTATTTATAACATCATTCGTGCGTTTGTACTGGTTTTAGCTTTAGGGTTTTAGGGTTCGGGTTACGAGTATTTTTGCCAAATTTGATAAAAAAATTTGTGGCGGTGTATTGAACAGATTTTCACCAAATTTGGCAAAAATACTAATAACCTTAACCCTAACCATAAAACCCTAACCCTAATACCCTAAAGCTAAAACCAGTACAAACGCACGAACGATGTCATAAATAACAGTACCGCCGATAGTTATTGTTGACAAACAAAGGCAATAATTCTATTCAAGGGAAAAGATCCAGTTACATCACCATGCGCGCATGCACACACACACTCACACACAAGCTAAGAGAAAGCTTTTTTTGTATTGATGAGCTTGTATTTCATTGCATAACATAGTCACACACACACACACACACACACACACACATATCTTCATCCATCTTCTCACTACTTTCTACCTTTCCACTACACCCATTTGTCACAGTTCTTCACAAGGTAAGGAAGGCCTTTTTTCTTATTGCTATTTTATATGTGTAGTATTGTATTTGCTTTTTTATATATATGCATATGAGTATGGAAATATATGAGTGTGTGTGTGTATCTATCTATCTATCTATCTATCTATCGATATATTTATATAAATAAGGATAAGATCGATATTTAAAATATTGATCTTATCAAGTGGTCAGCATGGGAATAAAAACCATCAAAGGTAATAATTATTTAAAATTATAATACAGGGTATCAAGAGATACCACCACGCTGAAATCCTGACTCTAAAACCACAATAAATGTCCGCATGGCACGATTAGCGAAGACGAAGACCAAATGAACCAGTAAAAATAAGATAATTCCAAATCCTGGATTTCTGGCTTTACATAAATAATAATAATAATAATAATAATAATAATAATAATAATAATAATAATAATAAATAATATACTAGAGTATATTCCACTGATGAAGGCAGAACATTATTATTTATGTAAAGCCAGAAATCCAGGATTTGGAATTATCTTATTTTTACTGGTTCATTTGGTCTTAGTCTTCGCTAATCGTGCCATGCGGACATTTATTGTGGTTTTAGAGTCAGGATTTGACTGTTATTTTTTCAGCGTGGTGGTATCTCTTGATACCCTGTATTATAACTTTAAATATCTCTATATATATATATATATATACATACATATATATATACATGTATGTTTGTATATGTATGTATGTGTGTATTTATGTATGTATCTTTTTAATTCATTTAGGTAACGTTAGGAGTATGCAAATAAAGCTCCTGTTTCATTATGCTAGTTACCGTTTAAACATACGTATCGATGTATTGAATATTTATAAATTCCATCTAGATATTATTGTTATGACTAGTGTATAACTAGCCTGTTTGGTCTGGCTAAGTCAAAATGGTTTTTTGTATTCTTCCTTTCTACTTGGAGAGTTTAAATGTAGTTATAAAAATATGTCCTTCTGTCGAAATGAAATTTCAGTAAATTTCTATATCTTTGTGCAGCTGAGGATTGCTCTGCATTTTACATTTGATGTAATGTTCACATTGCTTAAATAAATGGAGTCGCATGAAACGGTCGTACTGCATTAACTTTGGATATCCTTGTTGCTTATTTTGATTATATATATATATGTTTACAATGTTTAACATTTCGATAGAAGATCCATTTTTCGCCACCAGTCACAAATCTATCCAAAAAGGGTGAAATGAGTTCGCGAGAATGGAGAAAAGAGCAGATGAGCATATGTCAACTTGGGATTTGAAGTTGCTTTCAGACAATTCATGAGGCACCCATTTTCCAAGTTTAGGAACCTTTCCAAGTTGTTGAAGACAATGACGAACAGTTGTATGGTTTGAACTAAGCTTTATTGTCAATTCTTCAACTGATAATGCAGGATTTTCTTCAAGTAATGCCTCAAGGAGCTTCTCATCAAACTCAACTGGACGTCCTGTTCGATCTTCATCTTCAAGGCTGAAATCTCCATTTCTGAATTTTGCAAACCATCTTCTGCAAGTTGTTTCATTCAAGCATTCTTTCCCATAAAATGAGTGTATGTTTCGAGTCGCTTTGGCTGAAGAGTTTCCTTTTTTTGTACTTATAAAGCATTATGTGCCTCAAATGTGCTTCATCATAGATTAGCTACTGTCATCTCAGCCTATGCACCTCAATCGGGGCTACCAGATGGTCTGAAAGACCAATTCTATGACACCCTCTTGCAAACTACCTCGTCGATGAGTGACAGGGACCTTCTCTTTGTGGCTGGAGACTTCAACGGTCATGTCGGACGTCGTGCTGGAGGCTTCCATGGCATACATGGAGGCTTTGGCTTCGGTTCCCGCAACGAGGAGGGAACCAGACTGCTGGAGTTCTGTGATGCAACCGATCTTATGGTCTGCAATACCAACTTCAGGAAACCTGCCAGTCACCTAGTCACCTACCGCTCCGGCAGACACTCTAGTCAAATCGACTACATCCTCGCCAGAAATAGGGAAAGAGGGCGGCTTATAAATGCCAAAACCTACCCTGGCGAAGAATGTACCCCACAACAGAGATTAGTAGTTAGCGACTTTGGGATCAAGGCAAAATGGGTGCCCAGAATTAGACAGGCTTGGAGGAGAAGGGTGTGGAAGCTCAAAGACCCTGCAAACGGACAGAGACTTAGAGACAAGTTACTTGAAGCATTTAACGAAATAGAAGGGGATATAGCATCATACAACGTGGAAGACAATTGGAGATTTCTGCGGGACAACCTGTTGAAAGCCACCGACCAGATTTGTGGGTGGTGTAAGGTCCCCTCCCGACCCAGAGTAACGTGGTGGTGGAACAAGGAGGTAGACAGGGCTATTAGACAAAAGAAACAGGCTTGGAAGGACTGGAAGAACGGTGGTAGCAGGGAATTGTACCAATGTGCCAGAAGGGAGGCTAGGCGACAGGTTTATTTAGCCAGAGGGGAAGCAGATAAGGAAAGATTTGCCAATGTTCTGCGCCGTGAGGACCAAAGACTCGAGGTATTTCGTGTTGCAAGACAGTGTAGGAGAGAGAATAGTGATGTTGTAGGAGAGAAATGTGTTCGCATGGATGATGGTACGCTTGCATTAAATGAGGATGCAAAGAAAGAGGTCTGGAGATGCCACTACGATAGATTGATTAAAAAAGAGAATGAATGGGAGAAAGAGAGCCTGCCGTATGTCGACCCAATAGAGGGACCAGCTATCCGAGTTGATAGTACCAGGGTAGATAAAGCAATTAAGACCTGGGCTGAGGTGGTGAGGCAAGACCTTCGTACATTGGGCCTCACCGAGGCGATGACTACTGACCGAGACCTTTGGAAATGTGCTGTGCGTGAGAAGACCCGGCAAGCCAAGTAAGATCGTTGCCAGTGCCCCTGGACTGGTTCTTGTGCGGTTGACACATGAGATGCACCATTTTGAGCGTGGCCGTTGCCAGTACCGCCTGACTGGCTCCCGTAGGATTTTCGAGCGAGATCGTTGCCAGTGCCCCTGGACTGGCTTGTGCGGGTGGCACATAAAAGACACCATTTCGAGCGTGGCCGTTTTCGTGCGGGTGACACGTAAAAGCACCCACTACACTCTCTGAGTGGTTGGCGTTAGGAAGGGCATCCAGCTGTAGAAACTCTGCCAAATCAGACTGGAGCCTGGTGTTGCCATCCGGTTTCACCAGTCCTCAGTCAAATCGTCCAACCCATGCTAGCATGGAAAGCGGACGTTAAACGATGATGATGATGATATATATATACACGCACATACATCTATGTATGTATATATATATATAGTTAAAAAAAACAATAACAAAGAAACAAAAAACAACAAAGTGAGGACATGATATGGATAGTATTATTGGACGCTCAGGAAGGTAAGAGAGAGTGTATGACGTTTCGGGCGTAGCCCTTCGTCGGAAAGATGGAAAGTTCGGAAAATGGAAGAACGGAGAAAGAGGAAAATGGTACCGATGCCCACGAGGTTACATGGGTTGTCCTGAAAGTTCATGCCAATTTATAGTAGCTTACCTTTCGGCTTATGTCATGAAACCACCTTAATTCTGGGAAGATGGATATTTTCAAGTTAAAGGAAAGATGGAGAGGTTTTGTGCAACAAAATGGTTCATATTTGTTTGATTAAAAATGTAATGGCAAGTATTTATTGACCTTTTTCTTTCCTTTAAAATTGGCATGAACTTTCCAGACAACCCAATATATATATATATATATATATATATATATATATATATATATATATATATATATATATATATATATAAGTCAGTAAATGGTGGGGTTGTGTTAACTGCACTTGGAGAAATGATATGAAAGGAAAAAATAATAATAAGGCAGAATACTAAACTGAAAGCATTTTTAAATATAAATGGGTGTAAAGAAGGTGAGATTGGATTTCAAACAGGTTTTAAGTGCACGGCGTCTTTTGAAGATAAGAAAGGGGGGAAAAAATGTTTTTTTCAAAGAAATAATATGTATATAATACAATAAATATACCAATACATCATAGTGTCTTTAAGCTTTCGAAGTTCAGTAGTTTTCCAGCCATGCAATGAAAACCGGTTTGAAATCCAATTCAATCTTCCTCACACCCATTTATATTAAAACATGCTTTCAGTTTAACATTCTGCCTAATTATTATTTTTTTCCTTTCCTCATCATCATCATCATCATCATCATCATCGTTTAACGTCCGCTTTCCATGCTAGCATGGGTTGGACGATTTGACTGAGGACTGATACCCTTCCTAACACCAACCACTCAGCAAAGTGGACTTAGTGCTTTTTATGTGGCACAAGCACAAGCGAGGTCAGTTGACAAACACGTACACCACACACACATACACATATACCACACACACGTACACACACAGGCACATACACACGTGCATGCACACACACAGATACCTGCATACAAACCTAATAAATGTAACCTCGTTTGTTATTTGTACTTACTGTGACATTTCAGGTAAAGAGCGTTGTTACTACAAGAGAATGGTTGAAATAATTCCAACACATGTGAAGGATGTCTACATCTGCCACATTAAGCAGTTCAAAGACCATCGTGGAATGCTCTGTGAATTATTCAACATGGTCAAATATCCAGAAGAAATAAGAAAACACTTCCCAATTCAACAGATTACTTGGGTGACCAATAGAAAAGTAAGAATCACATTTACACATTTATACACCCATGCATAGAGGCTATGTTTTGTGTGACAATGATCACTCTGTTCTCTCTCTCTCTCTCTCTCACGCACACTGTATAACAATATTTCTTTAATGTTTTATTTTCCCAGTTTGCCCATCGTGGACTCCGTATAGCTGCTTACTCAAAACTCTTAACCTGCATCAAAGGTTCAGTTTACGATGTGGTTGTTGACACGCGACCAGACTCCAGCACTTACCTACAATGGGTAGGTGTAACTCTGAGTGAAGAGAATGGGTACCAGCTACTCGTACCCCCTGACTGTGGACATGGTTACCTAGCCCTGGAGGAGGGCTGTGCAGTTGTCTACTGCCAGGTAAGCTTTCTATTTTCTTTGCTAAATTCCATTATTCATATCATGTTTATGCGAACAAGATGAGCATACCGACTAAGTTGTAGATTGTGAGTTCAAATCTGTTGATGCATATTACTCCTTGTGAAAAGCAGGGACCAAACTATCAGGAAAGGTTCAGCCTAAGCCCACACTCTATCAATCATCTTGGTGTGATTTGCGATTGGATTTCAATTCTTTATGTTCTGAGTTCAAATGCCACCAACGTTGACTTTGCTTTCATGTTTTTGGGGGTTAATAAATAAAGTACCAGTCAAGTACTAGAGTCGATGTAATTCACTAACACCTTTCTCCCTAAAATTGTTGGTCTGGTGCCAAAATTTGAAACTTTTATATGCCATTGTGTCTGAACTATAGAATGTGAAATGATCAACTGGACAAAGTTACTGGTATGGATAATCAAGTCAAGGCCTTGTTAATTTACATGTGAATATTACAGTGTCATCAAATATCATAAACTTCATTGAATGTGTATTAGACAATTCACTGTCACACACACATGTTCACACATACATACAAGAAGGTGCTGAAAAGTTCCTGGGTTTAAGGGCATTGTGAAAGTCTTAGTTGGAAGCCCAACTTTACGAGTTCTTTTATAGGTCTTAGAAAAACTGAAGGACCACTGCAATATGTGTGTGAATCTGAGAAGGGAACACGTTAGATAAAGGCTATAGTAGAAGACACTTGCCCAAGGTGCCACATAGTGGGACTGAACCCAGAACTCTGCAATGTGTGTGTGTGGAATGGCTTGTTTATTCGTCCAAACATGCCACAAGCATATTTGAACTGGTAATAACATTGCATTTATATAAATATCATTGCTTAGTGCTCCTACACCAGAACTATGTGATTGGGAAGCAAGCTTCTTGTCACAAAACCACCCCTGCACCTATATGCATGTACCATGTTTTTCTTTTCTTATAATATTTTTACATTTTAACTTTCCATGATTTAAAATTTTTTAAAATATTTTCTAGGGTGGATGTTTCCTGCCGTCAGTTCCTGAAAAATCTGTCCATTTGTTTGATAAAACTGTATCAATTGACTGGCCTTTTATTGAGCAGAAAAACAATTTTCTGATATCAGAGAAAGACTCAAAAGTGCCCTTCTTAAATGTGGATATAGAAAAATTTAAACCCAATCGCAAAAGAATTCTGATTATTTCTTCAAAAGGTCAAGGTGAGTGATTCTCTGAAAGGTCAAATGGTGAGGTGGAGATACTCTTTACAGATCCAGGTAGGCAATTCTCTTCAGTGGTCAAGAGGGTGGGGAGGTGACTATTTTTAAAGGTCAGTAGCAAGGAGGACAATTCTCTTTTATCCTTCAACTGTGAAATTAAAGGGGTGACGAGTTGATGGGTTAGACGAATTGATAAGGACCAATGAGCCAGTGATTTTCTTCAAAGGTCAAGAGTGGGGGAGGTGACTATCTTTAAAGGTCATTGGTAAGGAGGGTGATTCTCTTTTCTCCTTTAACTATGAAATTAAAGGGGTCATGAGTTGATGGGTTTAGAAGGAGAGTGGTAGATGGATAAAGATGGCTAGAGGTGAAGGCCAGTGAATGGTGGATACAGGTGGAGCCATGGTCCATGGTGAATTACCAGAGGCTTTTTTGGGGGGTGTGGGTGAGAAGGTGGAGGCAGTAAGAGGCAGCATAGGTGATGGGAAGTGTGGGTAGTATGTGAGAGATGCTCAATGCTGAAGTCAGAAATACATGGGGATGGAAATAGTAGGAGACAAACATAAGTAATGGGGGTTAAAGGGGCATTCAGGGAGACATAATGTGGTAAGGAATTACACTTAAAATATATTTGATACTTAACTGGCACTCTGTCGGTTATAACCATGTCATTTATCTCTCCCTTGATCTCTGGTGTCATCTGACAAATGCCAACCAAGAAGGCATGAATCAGCTAAGCTTTCCTGCTAGAAATAGCAACACAAATGCTTTTAAATCAAATCCCAAAGGAAAGGCAAATTTTCTATCCAGGGATCATCCTGATTCCAAAAAGGTATAATATGTAGAGCAAATGTAGACTGAGATACAGGGGTCCCAGACAGACTGACTTTCACTTTTATTATAATAGATATTTGTAATGTTCTCTACACTATTTATCTCTTTATTTCCAGTTGGAAGTACATTCTACAGGCTGCTAAAAGAACGCAGTGACAAATACGTAGTTATTGGCACTTGCTACACAGATAATGATCCTCAACATTACAAATTTGATTTGAAAATAGGTTTTAGTTGGGTTTTTTTCCTAAATTTTTCTATGATATTTTGGAATTCTATTTGTATGATGTATACTATTACACCATTAGAAAATATATCCTTTCACAGTTAGACTCAGCACTGCCAGTATGCCTCCATTACACACAATATGAGGGGTTGCTGAAAAGTTTCTGGCTTTAAGGGGATTGCAAAAGGCCTGGTTGGAGGCCCAACTTTCTGAGTTCTTTTACATGACTTAAAGAAACTAAAACTAACACACACACACATGGATGTGTGCTTGTGTGTGAGCACACATACATGTGTGTGTGTGTGTGTGTGTGCATGTTGTTTGTGTGTGTGTGTGTGTGTGCATGTTGTTTGTGTGTGTGTGTGTGTGTGCATGTTGTTTGTGTGCGTGTGTGTGCTCATATGTCCCTCTGAGTCTCTGTGTGAATGTTTTACATTCTGCTCGGAGCTGATCTTTGATGGTGAACTTTTGTTGAAACTTTCCGTCTACAAATCATCACTGGGTTTATGGAAAGAGATTTTCCTAATCCAGCTGCCTTTTGTATTGCAGGTAACAACAGTGTAATGCACTAATCTCCAATCTGTTTTTATTACAGGGACCCAGCATACGTGGATCTGCTTTTGGATGCCTGCAAACCCCATGTGGTCATTGTATGTGGGGCCATGGTCAATGCAAACTTGTGTGAATCAGAAAAAGAATTGGTTTGTTGCACTCTAATTTATTGTTGCTTAGTTGGTTTTAATGTTGTTGTTGTTGTTATTGTTATTGAAATAGTTACCTTCGTCTTTGTGTGTGGGTAGGTGTGTGCGTATGTGTGTCTGCATATGTGTGTGTGTGCATATATATATATATATATATATATATATATATATATATATGTATGTATGTATATTTATATACATGTATATAGACACACAGAGACACATATATACAGGTATATACATATATATATGTGTGTGTGTCTATATATATATATATATATATTTCATCGTCATCGTCATCATCATTTAATGTTTTCTTTTCATGCTGGCATGGATTGGACAGTGTGATAGGGTAGGGACAAGCTGTAGGGTGATCATTTGCTTTATATGAGTGTATATGAGTGCTTATAATTCACTTTACCTTATATAATCCTTTCCTGTAATCCCCTTTACCTTTCCCCATATTTTCCCTAATTCATGTTCATTCTTCTAATACCTTGCTCTTCATGTTTGTTCATTGCAGGCTTATCTTATTAACCGAGACAGTATTGAACAGTTAGGGAAACAAACCAAAAAGCATGGTGCCAAGTTGATCTTCTTCTCAACCAATTATATCTTCAGTGACCCTCTCAAACCAGATTTACCCCAAGACAGAATCGATATGTTAGGTTAGTATTTAGATCTATACCTTCTTAAGTAAAAGTAAAGTTCCTTTCCGAGTCATATAGACTCATAGGGCTGGTTTCTCGGTTTCCATGGCGTATATATGCCCCACCTGGATGGGAGACCAGTCTGTCACAGGGTTACTCATTTTTGCCAGCTGAGTGGACTGGAGCAACGTGAAATGAAGTGTTTTGCTCAAGAACACAACGCACCGACCAGTCCAGGAATTGAAACCACAATCTAGAAGTCATGAGTGCAACATCCTAGCAACAGATGTACTTGTGGACTGTGAAAGTGTTTTAAATAATATTTGATATTCCTTTCTTTGTAGCTAATGATATTGGTATAAAGGAAGATGCTCCTCCCAACAGTGTGAATGTCTATGGTAAAGCTAAACTGGCCTCTGAAGAAATATTCCAAGATGTTGACACCAATGTCTTAATTATACGCACTTCGGTGAGTATGGGGTAAACTTTTTTTCATTGAGACACACCTGAAGATTGAACTCATGGAGTTTTCCTCCATGGATTGGATTAGATTTCAATAGTATCTACATTCATTCACCAGATTTATTCATTGGTTATTGAGCATACTGCAGTATTAAAAACTAATCATTGACTCTGATAAGGTGTTGAAATTGTGATGATGTTTGGTTGATAAGTGAGGAGGGGTGTGCATATCTATGTCCTTTGTGTGTCTTTTCTTGATGGACATAAGAGGTAACAAATATAGTGTGTAAGACAGAAGACTTCACTGGTATGGTCAATTGAGCAAACATTTATTAATGAGATATGTTGTTGTTTGTTGTCAAGATTTTAATGTGATTTAATGTGACTTTTCCAGGGTGTGTATGGACAAGATAGCAAAAAAAGGAATTTTGTGTACCAAGTTATAGGGAATCTTCTGGCTGGGAATAAGATGACGCTGCTTACAGATGAAGTAAAATTCCATATTCTTCACTTTAAACTACCTTTTTTTTTTTTTTTTACTTTTTCACTTGTTAATTTATAATTTGAGGATAATTTCTTGACAGTTGTTTCTCTACGATGTAAGATAACACTTGATATACAAGTCTCACATAATCTGCTGTTCACTCAAAGAAAGAATCCCTTTTTTTTTTTTTTACCCCTTTCTTACTTTCTGATAGCTATCCTTTTTAAAACACCCTCCTCCTCTGCTGGTAAAGTCATCTCGGTGACAGAATCTATCAATTACATCTAACGAATTTCTGAATATTTTAAAGGATTTATTTTATAATAGATTTTACTGCTAATTACTTGTGGCCCAGTGGGTGATGTGTCAGGAGTGAAGGAAAACATTAGGGGACGATGTGCTGGAAGTGATCCCAGGTAATGAAATAGAAATACCATTATTTGGACGATAGAAAGTCAACCAGAGAGAACAGACATGCAGATGGAGTCCTTGTGTATTCTAGGTTTTTGACCAGGAGGTTGAGTACAGAAAGTGTCATAAGGTGACAGGATAAATTTCAGTCAGAATTTGAATAGTTTCCTTTTTGAAGTCATTTGCCAGCTCATGGTAAGACACTTTTTCTGCCCTTCATAACCACACTACTACAGCACATTGGTTACTAAATATGAAATGATCCTCTATCAGCCTGTCTGTGATCCTATTGAATCTCTTGTGAACCCATAGTTTACGTTGGGTATAGGGAGAGAAATATTCTTGCTATACTCCTATTCTGCATATTAAACAAAGCCTCTTCTCAGATGACAGTATAATTTTCAATTTTCTTCCTTATTAAACGTTTTTTTTTTCTTTGCAAGGTTTAGTTTTAGACCTCTGGTTCCTGGACTCTGCTTTTGCATTTGGAATCTTTCTTTGAATTCCTCAATTTAGCTACAAGAACACATGCCTGCATGACCAGCCAACCCATGCCAGCATGGAAAATGGATGTTAAAGAATGACGATATTGATCTCTGCTGTTGTCAGGCATTCAGTCTTGAACTTGTCCTGTATTATGGAATGGAGAATTATAATAAACAGAGTTGGGGGGGGGGGGACGTGAGACTGAGCCCTATTTACTGTGATGAAGAGATGTCTTATGGTTTAGAGAACTCTTCAACAGAGAGTGACAAAGGTTTCTACTCAGAATACCAAAATAATTTATCCCATTCTATAAACTGTTTGTGGTTATTATTTACTGAGACAGAACATCAGTAGTTCCCTCAGGTTTTGTGTTAATCTATTTTTCTTGTTTAATATTTGTCTATTATTTACATATTTGTATATTTGTTTATTCATAGATCCAGTGTCCAATTTACAGTATTGATTTGTGTAGGGCCACACTTGAGCTGATGGAGAAAAACTGTTCAGGAATCTACCACGTTGTAGGACCAGAGGCATTCAACAAATACACATTTGGTGTGAAGATTGTAAGTTGGTACATTTTATTTAAAAGCATTCTAATATGGTACTATTGGTGTAGACACAATACTTTTTCTGCTCTCATAACCGAACTCTTCATATATATATATATAAGAAGCGTCAGTAGTGGTGTGCAAGAGAGACGATTGCGCTGGTTTGGACATGTGGTGAGAATGAATGAGGATAGCTGCGTGAAAAAGTGCCACTCCCTAACAGTTGAGGGAACCCGTGGAAGAGGTAGGCCCAGGAAGACCTGGGCTGAGGTGGTGAGGCAAGACCTTCGAACATTGGGCCTCACCGAGGCGATGACTACTGACCGAGACCTTTGGAAATGTGCTGTGCGCGAGAAGACCCGGCAAGCCAAGTGAGATCGTTGCCAGTGCCCCTGGACTGGCTCTTGTGCGGGTGGCACATAAGATGTACCATCCTGAGCGTGACCATTGCCAGTACCGCCTGACTGGCCTTGTAGGGTTTTTGAGCGAGATCGTTGCCAGTGCCCCTGGACTGGCTCTTGTGCGGGTGGCACATAAGATGTACCATCCTGAGCGTGACCGTTGCCAGTACCGCCTGACTGGCCTTGTAGGGTTTTTGAGCGAGATCGTTGCCAGTGCCCCTGGACTGGCTCTTGTGCGGGTGGCACATAAAAGACACCATTTCGAGCGTGGCCGTTTTCGTGCGGGTGACACGTAAAAGCACCCACTACACTCTCTGAGTGGTTGGCATTAGGAAGGGCATCCAGCTGTAGAAACTCTGCCAAATTAGATTGGAGCCTGGTGTAGCCATCCGGTTGCACCAGTCCTCAGTCAAATCGTCCAACCCATGCTAGCATGGAAAGCGGACGTTAAATGATGATGATGATGATGATGGTGATGATGATGATGATATATATATATATATATTTATATATATATATATATATCATCATATATATATATATATGTATATATTATAGAGGCAGATAGATAGATGGAATGATGTGTCATTTAATAATGCCTTGTGATAAATGGCTTTTGTTTTTACCTTGAAGGTTTACTTGATCTATTATTGAGTAAAAGATTTATCTTTCACTAATTTCAGGCTGAACTCTTCAATCTTGATACTTCATTGTTAGTTCCAATGTCATCAGAAGAACTCAAATTACCTGCCAAAAGGCCGTATTTTGCAGCATTGTCCACAGCAAAATTTCGGTAAGTATATTCTTTCTTTGACATACACTTTCACCAATTCTTCATAACTACTAACACAGCCATGTACAATAATAATAATATTAATAATAATAGTAATGATAATAATAACAACAACACTTATGATGAGTCTTTCTAATTCTAGCACAAGGCCAGTACTTGACTGGGTGAAATCATAGTAGTGGCAGATATTGGTTCATGCAAACTGACACCGATGCAGTGGCACGTAAAAGCACTTATTACACTCCTAGAGTGGTTAGCATTAGGAAGGACATCCAACTGATTTGACATCCAACCATGCCAAATCAGACTAGAGTCTGGTGCAGCTCCTCAGCTTACTAGACCTTGTCAAACCGTCCAACCCATGCCAGCATGGACAATGGACGTTAAATGATGATGATGACAGTATGTTGGAGGATATATTGCATGAAATATACTACAAGGAGGTGCTGAAAAGTTCCTGGTTTTGGGTGAAAGAAGATGCAGGAGAATCAGTTAATTATGATATTATTCAACATGTTCCCCTCTCAGACTCACACACTTATTGCAGTGGTCCTTCAGTTTTTCAAAGCCCTGTAAAAGAACTTGGAATGTTGGGCCTGCAACCAGGCCCTTCGCAATATCCTTAAAGCTAGGAGCTTTTCAGCACATCCTCATAAAAACATTATATAAACACATGAATTTTTTTATTTCTATTTTCAGCAAGGAAGTCCCAGAGTTCAAGTTCCTTGATGTATCTGCTGCTATAAGAGATTGGAAAAGTAAAGAAAATAAAAATGGAAAAATCTTGCCTGAATTCTAATAAGTCCTTTAAAAAGAAAGGAAATAAAGTTATATTGATAGTGTATTATTTAGTGTATTAATTAATATAAGTGACCTGAAACTTGCTGCTACTTTAGAAACAATTTTTCAGGGTTCTTTATATTATATATTTTGGGGATGATTTTGTTTGTATTCTGTGAAGAGTCAATGGTACACATGGCCAAGATGTATACAAGTATACAAGTCACCTGTATATATGAATGGTCATTAATAAAAAGAACATTTTTTAAAAGCAGACATGAGCAACTGGCAGCCACCAGTCTTCTGAATGACATGGCTAATGAAAAATTATTTTTAATGTTTTTGTAGTGTGGCTCACCTCAAGATGAGCCACCTCTCATGTGACCTGCTGCTCAGAAAAGGTTGCCCATATCTGATAAAAAGGGTCATTTATAAAAGGGTTATTTGAGTTCAAAGCAATTTGTGTATTAGAGGAATTTTGAAAGAAGTTTCTATAAAACTAATTTTTAGACATCAAATGGCTAAGGAGGGTTCACCAAAATAAGATAGCAATCAAAGGGGTTCATAAGTAAAGAAAAATGGTTGAGAATCTCTGCTACAGAGGGTCATTGGTATTTCAATTTGGGTTTTTCAATCTTTTGGGGTTTTTTTCATGAATTAAAATAAATGAATAAATAGCTTGTTGTTGATTCATATTTCACGCAATAATTGATATTGCTGCAGTTGGCTTTAACCCTTTAGCATTTAAACTGGCCATATCCAGCCCAAATGTTCTACCAGTTTTATGTTCAAACTGGCCAGATCGAGCCTCTCCCACTTACCCTACAATGTCGTTCAAAAAATAAATGATCATATCTTCAAAATCTTGAAGCTACAGGATAATATGTAATTTTAAAACAATGTAGATAAACAAGCATTATATTTGATAAATCAATCTGAATGCTAAAGGGTTAAACTGATGCACATCTCATGATGATCACTGCAGTATTGTGACTTGGAGTAAATCCAAGTATATATATATGTATGTGTGTATGTATACATGCAAGCAGGTCTGTATGAATGTATATGTACGGCTGTGCTTTATGTATAAAATGCTTACATTTCTTCTTTCTTTTGTTCTTTTACTTGTTTCAGTCATTTGACTGTGGCCATGCTGGAGCACCGCCTTTAGTCAAACAAATCGACCCCAGGACTTATTCTTTGTAAGCCTAGTACTTATCCTATTGGTCTCTTTTGCTGAACCGCTTAGTTACAGGAATGTAAACACACCAACATCAGTTGTCAAGTGATGGTGGGAGGACAAACACAAACACACACACAAGTACATACATGCATACATACATACATATATGACAGGCTTCTATATCTGGTAACTCTATTCTCTGTATTGTTATGCGTGACTTAACATTAAGAATACTGGGATGGATATAATTTTTCCTCTCATATCAATTACATATGATTGTTATGCCAATCCTCTCATATCAATTACATATGATTGTTATGCCAATCCTCTCATGACCTCATTTCTAACAAACCCCAATTCTGCTTTTGTGCTTTAGTGTTTTATTTTCTCAAAATAGTCGGGAATTAATGTACTTTTAGTGCAAATGCTGACCAAGTAAAAGTAGTAAAAGACAAGATAAGTTATCTTGTTTCTATATTACATAACTTCTTTTACCTTTTAATTTGTTTCAATCATTCGACTGTGGCCATGCTGGGGCACTGCCTCGAAGAAAACTTTAGTCAAATGAATTGACCCCAGGACCAATTTTTTTAAAACTCTGGTACTTATTCTATTATTATCTTTTTGCTGAACTGCTTTTTGCTGAATACGAACGAACGTAAACACATCAACACAGGTTGTCAAGTGGGAGGGACAAACACAAACCACAGTTTATACATTTATACAATGGGCTTCTTTCAGTTTTCATCTACCAGATACACTCACAAGGATTTGGTTGGCCCAAGGCTATACTAGAAGATACTTACCCAAGGTGCCACACACTGGAACTGAACCCTGAACCATGTGCTTGGGAAGCAAGCTTCTTACCACACAGCCACTGGCTGCAATATTAATTTTTTACTTCATTTTTCAAGCTGTTTAACAAATAATTAACAAATAATTGCATATTATAAAATTGTAATTTAAATTATAATATAACATAGTTTAGTAACTGTGTGTGATGCAACTGACATTTGAATGAGTGCTCACAATAAGAAGACAGAGAGAAACTTAGAGGAGATAATTAATGTCACAATAGAGATGATGAGGTATCCTGCTTGAAATAATCATCAACAACAAAAGTCATTTACTTATTTAATTATTTTAATCCATGGAAACAAAAAACCAAAGATTGGGAAAACCAAATTAGAATATAAATGCACTTCTTTAAAATTGTGAATTTGTATACAAATAGCTTTGTATATGAGGGTGTGCTGAAAAGTTTCTGGCTTTCAGTAAAAGAAAATACAGGATGTCAGTCCTCCATCAGGTGTCTTGGAGAAATTTCAAACCTGGGTTCTCATTCCAAAGGTATTATTATTCAGGTTACTGCTTGGAATCGAACTCAGAATCTTGGGGTTAGTAGCTCGCACTGTTAACCACTACGCCATATACCCATGGCATATGTATACAAATAATTGCATACTATAAAATTGTAATTTTAATTATAATATAAATGACCTTTTTATAAATGACCCTTTATCAGGCATGGGCAAGCTTTTATGAGAAGCAGGCAACAGGAGATATGGCACATCATGAGATGGGCCATACTACTGAAAAATTTGAAATAATTTTTCATTAGCCATGCTGTTCAGAAGGTTCTGCTCACTGCAGACTGCCCATGTCTGCTTTTATAAATGATATAAGTGATGGTGGGAGGACAAACACAAACACACACACAAGTACATACATGCATACATACATACACACATACATACATATATGACAGGCTTCTATATCTGGTAACTCTATTCTCTGTATTGTTATGCGTGACTTAACATTAAGAATACTGGGATGGACAGAAATGGGAAATTCTTTGGCAATGGATATAATTTTTCCTCTCATATCAATCACATTTGATTGTTATGCCAATCCTCTCATGACCTCATTTCTAACAAACCCCAATTAAATGATTTTTTTTTAAAGTGACCTTGTAAACAAATAACTTGCACATCTTGGATATGTGTACCACTGAATCTCCCCAAAATACAAGGGGGTGCTGAAAAGTTCTTGGCATTATAAAAGGCATCGGAAGGTTAGACCTCTAACCAGGCCTTTCCCAGTAACCTTAAAGCCGGGAACTTTTCCACACACCCTTATATATAATACAAAGTACCCTGAAAAACTGCTTCAAATGAAGTATCAAGTTTCATTTCATTAATATTCATCAATATATCTTTATTTCCTTTCTCTTTAAAGGACTTATTAGAAATCAGACAAGATATTTCTACCCTTCATTTGTTTAGTTTGCCAATCCTCAACAGCGGCAGATACATTATGGAACTTGAATTCTGGGAATTCTTTGCTAAAAATAGAAATAAAACAATTATATATACTTATACAATTATATAAAACAATTATATATACTTATATCACTTTAAGGATCAGTCTCAATCTGTGCAAGTACTCTACCTTAAACTTTTCTGTCATTTCTTTCTCTATCAATTTATCCTATTATTATTATTATTATTATTACTGAATATAACTGTTTTGGGTGTTATACTTACCGAAATTTTGCTGTGGACAATGCTGCAAAATACGGCCTTTTGGCAGGTAATTTGAGTTCTTCTGATGACATTGGAACTAACAATGAAGTATCAACATTGAAGAGTTCAGCCTGAAATTAGTGAAAGATAAATCTTTTACTCAATAATAGATCAAGTAAACCATCAAGGTAAAAACAAAAGCCATTTATCACAAGGCATTATTAAATGACACATCATTCCATCTATCTATCTGCCTCTATAATATATACATACATATATATATATATATATATGAAGAGTTCATTTATGAGAGCAGAAAAAGTATTGTGTCTACACCAATAGTACCATATTAGAATGTTTTTAAATAAAATGTACCAACTTACAATCTTCACACCAAATGTGTATTTGTTGAATGCCTCTGGTCCTACAACGTGGTAGATTCCTGAACAGTTTTTCTCCATCAGCTCAAGTGTGGCCCTACACAAATCCTCACTGTAAACTGGACATTGGATCTATGAACAAATGGACATATAAATAAGCAAATACATGTTTTATAGGATGCATGACTGATAAAGCTTTATCTTTATATTTTCCATACTTCTTAATGGTTTTATTTTTTTTTTTTTACAGTTAACCCTTTAGCATTTAAACTAGTCATATCACACCCAAATATTCTATATGTTTTATGTTCAAACTGGCCAGATCTAACCTCTCACATCTACCATACAATGACATTCTAAAAATATACTGTCACATCATTGAAATCTAGAAGTAGCAAGATAATGCATGATTAATTCAAACCAATTAGAATAATTAAGCTTTAAGCTCGACAGAATAATTTGAATGCTAAAGGGTTAAGTTGGAACATGTTCAACATTTCTCAATCTTCACAATCTCACTTCCAAGAATTAAATATATTCAGTGTCTGGGTAATATAAACTGGTTGAATTCATGTAGACTTTCCAACCAAAGGATATTTTGATCATTACCTCTGTATATCAGCAGTTACACAGATTTGCCTGCTATGGTCAAATTTTTAAGTATTAGGTTTATATATCAGCATAGTTTCCATAATTAGTTCATAAGCAAATAATGAACAAATATTAAATAGAAGTGAAACAATAGAAGCCAAGAAAACTAGTGATGGTCTGTAACCAGTAAACAGTAACTACAAACAGTTTATAAAATGGAATAAATTATTGTGTCATTAAAATGTTAAGTAGAAGTTTGTCACTCTCTGTACCATAAGATATCTCTTCCTCATCACAGTAAATAATAATATTATTATTATTATTATCCCAAGAGTTGATAATTCATTAAACAGCATCAAGTCCATTAGAACCATTAAATTTCAATTGCAAAAAACCCCCCCAGAAAAAAAAAAAACACATATATAGGCACAGGAGTGGTTGTGTGGTAAGTAGCTTGCTTACCAACCACACGGTTCCGTTTCAGTCCCACTGCGTGGCACCTTGGGCAAGTGTCTTCTATTATAGCCTCAGGCCGACCAAAGCTTTCTGAGCGTGGATTTGGCAGACGGAAACTAAAAAAAGCCAGTCGTATATGTGTGTATGTATGTGTGTGTGTGTGTGTGTGTGTGTCTGTGTGTGTGTGTCTGTGTGTGTGTGTGTGTCTGTGTTTGTCTCCCTACCATTGCTTGACAACTGATGTGGGTGTGTTTACGTCCCCGTAACTTAGCAGTTCGGCAAAAAAGACCGATAGGATAAGTACTAGGCTTACAAAGAATAAGTCATGGGGTCGATTTGTTTGACTAAAGGCAGTGCTCCAGCATGGCTGCAGTTAAATGCCTGAAACAGATAAAAGAATACGATAATTCTAATCAAGTCTAATTTATAAATTAACAAATGAAAACTTTAAAAAAAAAGGTAGTTTAAAATGAAGAATATGGAATTTTACTTCATCTGTAAGCAGCGTCATCTTATTCCCAGCCAGAAGATTCCCTATAACTTGGTACACAAAATTCCTTTTTCTGCTATCATGTCCATATACACCCTGGAAAAGTCACATCAAATCACATTAAAATCTTGGCAACAAACAACAACATATCTCATTAATAAATGTTTGCTCAATTTTGCTAGAAATAATAGTTAAACCTCCCTTAAATCACACAAACTTCTTTCTTAAAGCAAGAAAGACACATTAAATACATATTCGTATGTGTGTCCGTATATCAACAAAACATCGATGGAAAAATAAAAAACAAAAGTCTTAAAAAACTTACTCGTCCCTAGAAGGGGACATAGCTCCGTTGTAAATAATGGTGGATTTATCTAACTTGAAAATTGTTAAAAGTTTTGGTTGAAAATTTATTTTTACTGCTATTCGCGGAAAAATAAGTTGACAAAAATGCAGCTAGGGTCATGACGAATGTCCTCCTAAAATTGGAGCGACATGCGTGCTAATTTGAGGATGTGCTTAATTACATTCATGTACACACACACACACACATCCTGCGAAGCTTTGCGATTGAATTTGGTAGGCGGAAGTTACTGCCGTGTGTATATATGTCTGTGTATGTGTTTGTGCCTCTCTCCGAAAGAGAGAGAGAGAGAGAGGGATATATATACATATAGATAAATTGAATATTAATTTAATTAACACCAATTTAAAACCAGTGGTCTAGCATAAAGAAAAATCTGAAAATTCAGAAAAATTGTATTACATACGTATAAGAAGGGATGACGACTAAGTGGACATCCATTATGCTAGAAATAGACCATCTACGATCAAACCACAAAAGAAATGTTTTCCAGAATAATTCAGCCCACACCAGAATATAAACGAGAAAGACAAATGAAAATATACAAAATAAAGAATTAATCGTAGACCAGGTTTTGCCATTAACGCAAATTAACGCAATTATTACTTACATAACACGTCAGTGGTTATGAAAGGAAAACTTTTAGTATGAGGTTTTCTTTAAAATTTGATTTGGGCTCCAGATGTCGCCACCAGCTTCTTGAGTCGCCCAAGAGTTGCACCAACAGATCTCACCAGAAAATCTTGTGTGATAGAAGACATAACTTCTCATATTTGCCCTTCAAGTTCTTCCAAAGTCTTTGGTTTGGTACAGTAGACTTGTTCCTTTAACCAACCCCAAAGAAAGAAGTCACAGGGTGTTAAGTTGGGACTTCTGGCTGGCCACTTATGCAGACAACAATGACCCATCCCTCTCCTGGGAAAGTGGGCAGTCCGTTATTTGTTAATGACATGAGCAATATAATTAAAGAATAAATGCTCATACTTCAAAAACCAAACACAAAAAATTTGAGAAAAAAATTACAATTAATAAACAATCTATAAGTATTTTAAAATAGGGAATTACTTTTCAATCACCCTGTACATATCTTCAATCCCCAGTTGTGTCTTAAAGAGAAAGATATGTAATGTTTACCCCATACTCACCGAAGTGCGTATAATTAAAACATTAGTGTCATTATCTTGGAATACTTTCTCAGAATCCAGCTTAGATTTACCATAGATGTTCACACAGTTGGGACGTGCATCTTCCTTTATACCAACATCATTAGCTACAAAGAAATCACAGGAATATCAAATATTAGTTAACCTGTTTGATACCAACCAGCCTGAACCCACCGTTGGTCCCATGATAGAAATTCCCAGTTTTAAAGGGATCTCAGTTAAAACCTTCCATCAGAATTCAATGTTTGAAACATAAATTTTTGTTTTCTACCTGTTTCAGCCATTAGACTGTGACCATGCTGGAGCACTGCTTTGAAGAAATGATCCCAGTACTTGTTTTCTAAAGCCTGGTATTTATTGTATCAGTCTCTTTTGCCAAGCTGCTAAGTTACAGGAACATAAACACACCAGCATCGGTTGTCAAGCAGTGGTGGGGGAGACATCACAGACAGAAACACACACACACATACACAGTGGGCTTCTTTCAGTTTCCATCAATCAAGTCCACTCACAAGGCTTTGGTCAGCCCAAGGCTATAGTAGGTGCTACACAGTGGTTGGTGTTAGGAAGGGCATCCAGCCATAAAAACCCTGCCAAAACAGACACAGTAGCCTGGGGTAGTCTTCTACCTGGCCAGCTCCTGTCAATCATCCTACCCATGCATGCATGGAAGATGGACATTAAACAATGATGATGATGATGAATCATAGGGCTGGTTTCCTGTTTTTTCTGTGACATTTATATTCCTTCCTGAATGGGATATAAGTCTGTCAGAGTATTAGTCAATTCTACCAACTGATTGGACTGGGTGCAATGTTAAATGAAGTGTTTCACTCAAGAACACAATGCATCGCTTGGTCCAGGAATTGAAACCACAATCTTATGATCAGGAGTCCAACACCTTAACCACTAAGCCATGTGCCTCCACAATGACAATATTACCAAGAAATTAATGCAATCTATGAAGGTATGGGTACAGGCACATGGCTTAGTGGCTAAGGTGTTGGACTCATGATTGTAAGCTTGAGGTTTCGATTTCCAGAGTGGATGACGTGTTGTGTTCTTCAGTAAAAACACTTCATTTCACGTTGCTCCAGTCCACTCAGTTGGCAAAAATGAATAACCCTGTGACAGACCATCCAGGTGGGGCATATATACGCCATGGAAACCGAGAAACCAGCCCTATGAGTCTATATGACTCGGAAAGGAACTTTACTTTTACTTAAGAAGGTATAGATCTAAATACTAACCTAACATATCGATTCTGTCTTGGGGTAAATCTGGTTTGAGAGGGTCACTGAAGATATAATTGGTTGAGAAGAAGATCAACTTGGCACCATGCTTTTTGGTTTGTTTCCCTAACTGTTCAATACTGTCTCGGTTAATAAGATAAGCCTGCAATGAACAAACATGAAGAGCAAGGTATTAGAAGAATGAACATGAATTAGGGAAAATATGGGGAAAGGTAAAGGGGATTACAGGAAAGGATTATAAAGTGATTGATGGAAGGGATCATAAAGGACTTTGACCAAGTTAGCTGGTTGATTATTGACTGAATGACTAATTAAACAGCTGATTATATTGTGTAACACGATTTTTGTCCTTGGGTACCAACTGTTATTTCCTATTTGTTAACCCCTAGAAAGTGTGAAAAACGGCTAATGTTTCCTTCAAACTTTGCTTTTATTACATTTATTCAAACCCCAAAGAATCCCTCTCAATACATGGCTATGATGATTCCCCCTCCCCTACTACTCCTGTTCATGATCAGAAATGCACATATTGTCAGCCACTAAGGGACATGCTCAAGTGGTTATGGTCAAGCAAGTAACAAGCAAATCTGTGGTATTGAGCAGAATATTTGCTATAACGATATTTCTGCTTCAAAACTCAGCACCAAATCTGTCTGAAATGTAATGGAAAATAGGTCAGTTTCAAAACATTGATGTCTGAAAAAAAAAAAAAAAAAAAGATGGAATGGTCATATTTGGAACTTTTTCAGTCATAGGTCTGGCTCAGGGGTCATGGCTGAATCGGGACTAAATGACAAGGAAGAACACATTAGACCATGTATTCCTAGATGCACTATGTCTGAAATGAAAGATGGGATGGTCATGGCTGGAACATCTTTGATCAAAGGTCTGATGTGCGGGTTAAGCAACAAGGACAAAAAATATTTCAACAACAATAAAAAAGATGGGATGGTCATATTTGGAACTTTTTCAGCCATAGTTCTGCGAGATCAGGGATGAAAGCTGAATCGGAACTAAACAATAAAAAAGAACACATTAGGTCATGTATTCCTTGATACACCATGTCTGAAATGGAAAATGGGATGGTCACACCACCACCACTGCCAGCATCTCTGCTGACACATAGCACCATCTTTGTCATCATAACCACCAAATAGGATAAAGAACCCCTTTGGTCATGAATGACCATGGGATTCCATTTAGAAAGTTCCCCTCCAAGGTACAAGTCTGGGCAAGGTTGTTTATGGATGATCAGCAGTTGCCCATGCATATCAGCCTCCCTTCTCTATGCCACTAGAACATCTTTAATCAAAGGTCTGATGTTGGGTTAAGGAACATGGATAAGAAAATATCTTAACAGCAACAACAACAACAAAACCCAAATCCATAACAACAGCAATTTAACAACAATGAAAAAAATCTGCAACAAACCAACTCTGTTTCCGATTCGCACAAGTTTACATTGGTCATGGCCCCACATACAATGACCACATGGGGTTTGCAGGCATCCAAAAGCAGATCCACATATGCTGGGTCCCTGTAATGAAGACACATTGGAGATTAGTGAATTAGAGTATTGTTACCAGCAATACAACAGGTAGTTGGATTGTTACCACAACCACCACCACTACCATCATTGTCATCATCTCTGCTTACACATACCACCATCTCTGTTATCTCATAACCACAAAATAGGGTAAAGAACCCCTTCGGTCATGGATGACCATGGGATTGTACTTAGAAAGTTCCCCTCCTTGTGAGTGGATTTGGTAGATGGAAACTGAAAGAAGTCCATCGTATATATATATATATATATATATATATATAGGAGGGAGAATGTACGAAAAAAAACAACAACAGACGAGGACAGGTGGTGTAAACAACAAAAGGATGTATTAGTTTGATGCTCGGGAATACAGAATGTCTTTAACGTTTCGAGCTACGCTCTTCAACAGAAAGAATACGGAGAAAACAAGGAGAAAAACACGGAGAAAAAAAATTGAATGGTGTTAGGTCAACGATCTATCATGTCTTCAGCGGATGTGTGTCATTGTGTTTGTGTACAACCCCCCTCTGCTGTTTGACAATCCCATAACTTAGCAGTTTGGCAACAGATTCTAATAAAGTAAGTACCAGGCTTTAAAAAAACAACTGAGTTCAATACATTCGACTGAAAATTCTTTAAAAGAGTGCCCCCAACACGATCACAGTCTGAGTGAAACGAGTAAGAAAAAAGACAAACAACAGCTGAGAACTATGAATGTAGATAAAGATACATGTGAATATAAATGCATATAAAAATTTATGCGTAATTAAGCATGAATATTATTGATAATTTTATGAATTTATTAATAATATAAAAACACATTTATATATATATTTGCTCAAAATAATAGAGCACTCAATATAAGTTCAGTTACATATTCTTTTAGAATATTCCTTATAAAAGTTAAAAGAAAATAACTGAAACCTACTTTGCTGCCGTTTTCAAATCGAATTTATAAAGTTGAGGTTCATCTTTGGAGTAGCAAGTCCCAATAACAACATACTTGTCACTTAATTCTGTTAGTTTCCTGAAGAATAGTTGTCCAACTAGAAACAAAGGTAGAATTATTGTACGGAGCAATTTAAGTATGTAACATTGCACATTCTAACCGCTCTTTCATTGTATTACTAATTTCAGTCATTGGATTGCGGGCCATGCTGGAGCATTTCGTATCAAGCTTGTAATTGATTACTGTGATTTTCTAGCATACAAGTCAAACTTTTCAGGCTAAAATGTACAATCGAAAAAGGATAGTTCAAGTTATGCACCAAGTTGACTTTGGAAGAGCGAAAATCCTGTATGAAATGCAGCAAGATTTGGAAAAATAGTGACAGTGTTAAACAAAGATTGAAAGATGTCCTTTTCTTTTAGCAACTGAGTGCCAATAAGTTTGCAGTGAAGCATAATGAACTTCCTTTCTCTATTAGGATCTTTTTTAAAACGGGGGCCACATTTTTCATTAATGTTTTACGTAGTGTTTTTGGTACGGAAAGACTTTCAAACTTCGTATACTTATCTATTTTGTGTTATAGAACAGAAAAATATTTTTGTATTCGAATTTATTTCATGTAAAAAATTGCGTTATTTTGATAATTTCAACCAATCACTGACGTCCATTCAGCCAATATACATTAAGTGCCAACTACATAAACAAACGATTCTTCGTTTTATTTGCTTTTTTCATTTTAAATTTGCTTTAACCCTAATCCTAACCCTAACCCTAGGGTTAGGGTTAGGGTTAGAGTTAGGGTTAATTGTTTCAGAATCGTTTGTTTATGTAGTCGGCACTTAATGTATATCGGCTGAATGGACGTCAGTGATTGGTTGAAATTACAGAAATACGACAACTTTAACATGGAATAATTTATGGATTTCTTTTTTTTTTTAAGAAGACTAAGAGAAAAAGATGTTTTTTATGACACATTCTACCAGTGTTCCAAGTTTCAAAGTGTTTCGTTAATGAAAAATGTGGCCCCCGTTTTAAAAAAGATCCCTCTATTATATATACATACATATGAACGTAGCAGGTAACAGCTAACCTTTGGGCACTGCTTTCGACCCCGATGTGTCCACCACTGTGATTGGTTGGTATTGGCGCAATTTGTCTCTTACTCTATCGCATTTCAATATGCAAACTAACCAATCGCAGCCTCCAAATAAATCACATGAGACAGTCAGTTCTAAACTCCATTTGAACCTACCATCAGCTTTAAAAACTCACCTCTTTCTAGTTTCGAGGTCTGTTGGTTCCAGACCTTCTAAGGTATAACCACTGACCACATTACAGTGACATATTTTGACCTTTAAAGAGAATCTCAATCTCATCATTGACCTTTAACCTCTTAACATATTATCCTGTATATTTTCATTCAGAGATGTCTAGTAAATATATATTTGAACGAAAATATACGTTGATTGTACTCCAAGGTACCTGTCACTTATTTCTTACCTGAAATACTTCGTTCATGATGTTATTCCGCTTTTCTATCATTAATTATTTTCAGTAACCATCATATCTCTCAGTAACTTCATAATAAATCATAAGTGATCCAAAATAATTTTTCGTTATTTTTCCTTATATACAGATTAAAAATAAATAATTAAAAAATTTTTTTTTCACGGAAATTTGAAAAAAAAATGTGTATTTCAAGAGGTTAAAGAGAGTCACCTTACTCCATTTGACCTTTCAGAGAATCACTCACCTTGACCTTTTGAAGAAATAATCAGAATTCTTTTGCGATTGGGTTTAAATTTTTCTATATCCACATTTAAGAAGGGCACTTTTGAGTCTTTCTCTGATATCAGAAAATTGTTTTTCTGCTCAATAAAAGGCCAGTCAATTGATACAGCTTTGTCAAACAAATGGACAGATTTTTCAGGAACTGACGGCAGGAAACATCCACCCTAGAAAATATTTTTAAAAATTTTAAATCATGGAAAGTTAAAATGTAAAAATATTATAAGAAAAGAAAAACATGGTACATGCATATAGGTGCAGGGGTGGTTTTGTGACAAGAAGCTTGCTTCCCAATCACATAGTTCTGGTGTAGGAGCACTAAGCAATGATATTTATATAAATGCAATGTTATTACCAGTTCAAATATGCTTGTGGCATGTTTGGACGAATAAACAAGCCATTCCACACACACACATTGCAGAGTTCTGGGTTCAGTCCCACTATGTGGCACCTTGGGCAAGTGTCTTCTACTATAGCCTTTATCTAACGTGTTCCCTTCTCAGATTCACACACATATTGCAGTGGTCCTTCAGTTTTTCTAAGACCTATAAAAGAACTCGTAAAGTTGGGCTTCCAACTAAGACTTTCACAATGCCCTTAAACCCAGGAACTTTTCAGCACCTTCTTGTATGTATGTGTGAACATGTGTGTGTGACAGTGAATTGTCTAATACACATTCAATGAAGTTTATGATATTTGATGACACTGTAATATTCACATGTAAATTAACAAGGCCTTGACTTGATTATCCATACCAGTAACTTTGTCCAGTTGATCATTTCACATTCTATAGTTCAGACACAATGGCATATAAAAGTTTCAAATTTTGGCACCAGACCAACAATTTTAGGGAGAAAGGTGTTAGTGAATTACATCGACTCTAGTACTTGACTGGTACTTTATTTATTAACCCCCAAAAACATGAAAGCAAAGTCAACGTTGGTGGCATTTGAACTCAGAACAATAAAGAATTGAAATCCAATCGCAAATCACACCAAGATGATTGATAGAGTGTGGGCTTAGGCTGAACCTTTCCTGATAGTTTGGTCCCTGCTTTTCACAAGTGTTCTGCATAGACCCATGTAAGGAGTAATATGCATCAACAGATTTGAACTCACAATCTACAACTTAGTCGGTATGCTCATCTTGTTCGCATAAACATGATATGAATAATGGAATTTAGCAAAGAAAATAGAAAGCTTACCTGGCAGTAGACAACTGCACAGCCCTCCTCCAGGGCTAGGTAACCATGTCCACAGTCAGGGGGTACGAGTAGCTGGTACCCATTCTCTTCACTCAGAGTTACACCTACCCATTGTAGGTAAGTGCTGGAGTCTGGTCGCGTGTCAACAACCACATCGTAAACTGAACCTTTGATGCAGGTTAAGAGTTTTGAGTAAGCAGCTATATGGAGTCCACGATGGGCAAACTGGGAAAATAAAACATTAAAGAAATATTGTTATACAGTGTGTGTGTGCGGGAGAGAGAGAGAGAGGTAGAGAGAGAGAGAGAGAGAGAGAGAGAGAGAGAGAGAGAGAGAACAGAGTGATCATTGTCACACAAAATATAGCCTCTATGCATGGGTGTATAAATGTGTAAATGTAGTTCTCACTTTTCTATTGGTCACCCAAGTAATCTGTTGAATTGGGAAGTGTTTTCTTATTTCTTCTGGATATTTGACCATGTTGAATAATTCACAGAGCATTCCACGATGGTCTTTGAACTGCTTAATGTGGCAGATGTAGACATCCTTCACGTGTGTTGGAATTATTTCAACCATTCTCTTGTAGTAACAACGCTCTTTACCTGAAATGTCACAGTAAGTACAAATAACAAACGAGGTTACATTTATTAGGTTTGTATGCAGGTATCTGTGTGTGTGCATGCACGTGTGTATGTGCCTGTGTGTGTACGTGTGTGTGGTATATGTGTATGTGTGTGTGGTGTATGTGTGTGTGGTGTACGTGTTTGTCAACTGACCTCGCTTGTGCTTGTGCCACATAAAAAGCACTAAGTCCACTTTGCTGAGTGGTTGGTGTTAGGAAGGGTACCAGTCCTCAGTCAAATCGTCCAACCCATGCTAGCATGGAAAGCGGACGATGATGATGATGATGATGATGATGATGATGAGGAAAGGAAAAAAATAATAATTAGGCAGAATGTTAAACTGAAAGCATGTTTTAATATAAATGGGTGTGAGGAAGATTGAATTGGATTTCAAACCGGTTTTCATTGCATGGCTGGAAAACTACTGAACTTCGAAAGCTTAAAGACACTATGATGTATTGGTATATTTATTGTATTATATATTTATTATTTTTTTGAAAAAAACATCTTTTCCCCCCTTTCTTATCTTGAAAAGACACCATGCAATTAAAACCTGTTTGAAATCGAATCTCACCTTCTTTACACCCATTTATATTTAAAAATGCTTTCAGTTTAGTATTCTGCCTTATTATTATTTTTTCCTTTCATATCATTTCTCCAAGTGCAGTTAACACAACCCCACCATTTACTGACTTATATATATATATATATATATATATACATATATTGGGTTGTCTGGAAAGTTCATGCCAATTTTAAAGGAAAGAAAAAGGTCAATAAATACTTGCCATTACATTTTTAATCAACCAAATATGAACCATTTTGTTGCACAAAACCTCTCCATCTTTCCTTTAACTTGAAAATATCCATCTTCCCAGAATTAAGGTGGTTTCATGACATAAGCCGAAAGGTAAGCTACTATAAATTGGCATGAACTTTCAGGACAACCCATGTAACCTCGTGGGCATCGGTACCATTTTCCTCTTTCTCCGTTCTTCCATTTTCCGAACTTTCCATCTTTCCGACGAAGGGCTACACCCGAAACGTCATACACTCTCCCTTTCCTTCCTGAGCGTCCAATAATACTATCCATATCATGTCCTCACTTTGTTGTTTTTTGTTTCTTTATTATTGTTTTTTTGAACTATATATATATATACATACATAGATGTGTGTGCGTGTATATATATATCATCATCATCATCATCGTTTAACGTCCGCTTTCCATGCTAGCATGGGTTGGACGATTTGACTGAGGACTGGTGAAACCGGATGGCAACACCAGGCTCCAGTCTGATTTGGCAGAGTTTCTACAGCTGGATGCCCTTCCTAACGCCAACCACTCAGAGAGTGTAGTGGGTGCTTTTACAAGTCACCCGCACGAAAACGGCCACGCTCGAAATGGTGTCTTTTATGTGCCACCCGCACAAGCCAGTCCAGGGGCACTGGCAACGATCTCGCTCGAAAATCCTACAGGAGCCAGTCAGGCGGTACTGGCAACGGCCACGCTCAAAATGGTGCATCTCATGTGCCACCCGCACAAGAACCAGTCCAGGAGCACTGGCAACGATCTTACTTGGCTTGCCGGGTCTTCTCACGCACAGCACATTTCCAAAGGTCTCGGTCAGTAGTCATCGCCTCGGTGAGGCCCAATGTACGAAGGTCTTGCCTCACCACCTCAGCCCAGGTCTTCCTGGGCCTACCTCTTCCACGGGTTCCCTCAACTGTTAGGGTGTGGCTCTTTTTCACGCAGCTATCCTCATCCATTCTCACCACATGTCCATACCAGCGCAATCGTCTCTCTTGCACGCCACAACTGATGCTTCTAATGTTCAGCTTTTCTCTCAAGATACTTACACTCTGACGGGTATTCACATTGACATTACACATCCAACGGAGCATACTGGCTTCATTCCTTGCGAGCTTACGTATGTCCTCAGCAGTTACAGCCCATGTTTCACTGCCATGTAGCATGGTTGTTCGTACGCATGCGTCATACAGTCTGCCTTTTACTCTGAGTGAGAGTCCCTTTGTTGCCAGCAGGGGTAAGAGCTCTCTAAACTTTGCCCAGGCTATTCTTATTCTAGCAGCTACACTTTCAGCGCACCCACCCCCACTACTAACTTGGTCGCCCAGATAGCGGAAGCTATCGACTACCTCTAGTTTTTCACCCTGGAATGAGATAGAAGTTGTTTCCTGTTTGTTTACAGTCTTTATTGCACCTGAACATCTGCCACAAACAAAAACTAACTTGCTAGTTAACCTGCCTTTGATGTTGCTGCACCTCTTATGTGTCCATAGCTTGCACCGGGTACATCTTATAGAGTTACTACCTACTCCTTTTCTACATACTGAGCAGGGCCATCTACCTGAAGGGGTTTGTGTTTTATCTACCTTCCTACTTATTAGGATTTTAGTTTTAGCTAGGTTGACTCTAAGGCCCTTCAATTCTAGACCTTGCTTCCACACCTGAAACTTCTCCTCTAGTTCTGATAGTGACTCCGCAATTAGGGCAAGGTCATCAGCATAGAGGAGCTCCCAGGGGCAACCTGTCTTGAACTCCTCTGTGATTGCCTGGAGGACTATGGTAAATAAGAGGGGGCTGAGGACGGAACCTTGGTGAACCCCTACCTCTACCCGGAATTCATTGCTGTACTCATTTCCAACCCTCACCTTACTGGCAGCATCTCTGTACATGGCTCGCACAGCTCTCACTAACCATTCTTCTATCCCAAGTTTCCTCATTGACCACCAGATAAGGGATCGGGGGACCCTGTCAAAGGCTTTCTCCATGTCAACGAAAGCCAGGTACAGAGGTTTATCCTTAGCTAGGTATTTCTCCTGCAACTGTCTCACTAGAAATAAGGCATCAGTAGTGCTTTTACCTGGCACAAACCCAAACTGCATCTTATCTAAATTGATTCGCTCCCTAATTAGTTGGGCTATGACCCTCTCTGTAACTTTCATAACCTGATCTAACAGCTTGATGCCTCTGTAATTATTTGTATCTAAAGCGTCACCTTTACCTTTGTAGCAGTTGACTATGATGCTGCTACACCTGTCATTGGGTATGACTCCTTCGTGTATCACCTGGTTCGTAATACGGGTGACTAGGCTATAGCCAACACTGCCAGATATTTTGAGCATCTCTGCAGTGATTCCTGATGGGCCGGGGGCTTTCCCGGTCTTCATACTCTTAATTGCTTTATCTACCCTGGTACTATCAACTCGGATAGCTGGTCCCTCTATTGGGTCGACATACGGCAGGCTCTCTTTCTCCCATTCATTCTCTTTATTAATCAATCTATCGTAGTGGCATCTCCAGACCTCTTTCTTTGCATCCTCATTTAATGCAAGCGTACCACCATCCATGCGAACACATTTCTCTCCTACAACATCACTATTCTCTCTCCTACACTGTCTTGCAACACGAAATACCTCGAGTCTTTGGTCCTCACGGCGCAGAACATTGGCAAATCTTTCCTTATCTGCTTCCCCTCTGGCTAAATAAACCTGTCGCCTAGCCTCCCTTCTGGCACATTGGTACAATTCCCTGCTACCACCGTTCTTCCAGTCCTTCCAAGCCTGTTTCTTTTGTCTAATAGCCCTGTCTACCTCCTTGTTCCACCACCACGTTACTCTGGGTCGGGAGGGGACCTTACACCACCCACAAATCTGGTCGGTGGCTTTCAACAGGTTGTCCCGCAGAAATCTCCAATTGTCTTCCACGTTGTATGATGCTATATCCCCTTCTATTTCGTTAAATGCTTCAAGTAACTTGTCTCTAAGTCTCTGTCCGTTTGCAGGGTCTTTAAGCTTCCACACCCTTCTCCTCCAAGCCTGTCTAATTCTGGGCACCCATTTTGCCTTGATCCCAAAGTCGCTAACTACTAATCTATGTTGTGGGGTATATTCTTCGCCAGGGTAGGTTTTGGCATTTATAAGCCGCCCTCTTTCCCTATTTCTGGCGAGGATGTAGTCGATTTGGCTAGAGTGTCTGCCGGAGCGGTAGGTGACTAGGTGACTGGCAGGTTTCCTGAAGTTGGTATTGCAGACCATAAGATCGGTTGCATCACAGAACTCCAGCAGTCTGGTTCCCTCCTCGTTGCGGGAACCGAAGCCATAGCCTCCATGTATGCCATGGAAGCCTCCAGCACGACGTCCGACATGACCGTTGAAGTCTCCAGCCACAAAGCGAAGGTCCCTGTCACTCGTCAACGAGGTAGTTTGCAAGAGGGTATCATAGAATTGGTCTTTCAGACCATCTGGTAGCCCCGGTTGAGGTGCATAGGCTGAGATGACAGTAGCTAATCTATGATGAAGCACATTTGAGGCACATAATGCTTTATAAGTACAAAAAAAGGAAACTCTTCAGCCAAAGCGACTCGAAACATACACTCATTTTATGGGAAAGAATGCTTGAATGAAACAACTTGCAGAAGATGGTTTGCAAAATTCAGAAATGGAGATTTCAGCCTTGAAGATGAAGATCGAACAGGACGTCCAGTTGAGTTTGATGAGAAGCTCCTTGAGGCATTACTTGAAGAAAATCCTGCATTATCAGTTGAAGAATTGACAATAAAGCTTAGTTCAAACCATACAACTGTTCGTCATTGTCTTCAACAACTTGGAAAGGTTCCTAAACTTGGAAAATGGGTGCCTCATGAATTGTCTGAAAGCAACTTCAAATCCCAAGTTGACATATGCTCATCTGCTCTTTTCTCCATTCTCGCGAACTCATTTCACCCTTTTTGGATAGATTTGTGACTGGTGGCGAAAAATGGATCTTCTATCGAAATGTTTAACATTGTAAACAGTGGCTTGGTCAAAGGACATATCCACT
>NC_142953.1:4313138-4343138 GCF_046866305.1 Octopus bimaculoides
TTATTCAAGGGAAAAGATCCCATTACACTGCCACAACGTGTTGTTGACAAACCACAGCAGTAATTGTTTTCACCTCAATAGACGTCAGTGATTGGTTGAAATTACCGAAATACGACAACTTTTAACATGAACTAACTTCGAATATAAATTTTTTCTCTGTTCTATAAGACAAAATATACAAGTATACGAAGTTCTAAAGTGTTTCGGTAGAAAACACACTCAATAAAAAATGATGTCCGCCAAATCAGAAAGATCGATATATATATATAATTGTTAAAGAGGACAACAAACATTAAGGCAAGGCAAATATTTCCAAGTGGTATACAATATTGTTATTGGAAAATTCAGTCTTATAGTTGTTTCTGGGATATCCCCAAGTACGGGATATTCCGTCATCAGAGACAAATAGGGAAAAAATAGGGGAAGTCAGAATGGTATATATTAACGCGATGACGACATGGAGGAAGGGAGTAAAAGAATAAGGAAATGGAAAGAAATTAAAAAAGAGAAGCATAAAAGTTCATAGTTCAACTTACCGAAGTTTGCAATCCTGCATACATTCATCTACCTGCCTGCCTACCTTTCTATCTATCTATCTATCTATCTACCTTCCTACCTATCTATCTATCTATTAACATATAATTTCCGGGTCTATTTTGAAACGGGAGCCACATTTTTCATTAATGTTTTACGTAGTGTTTTTGGTACGTAAAGACTTTCAAACTTCGTATACTTATCTATTTTGTGTTATAGAACAGAAAAATATTTTTGTATTCGAATTTATTTCATGTAAAAAATTGTCTTATTTCGATAATTTCAACCAATCACTGACAAGTATTCAGTTGTTTATATTTACTCCTTTGGCTGATTAAGCGATGGAAAGCGTATTTAATCTCCATACCTTCGTTTTATTTGCTTATTTCTTTTTAAATTTACTTTAACCCTAACCCTAACCCTAACCGTAGGGTTAGGGTTAGGGTTAATTGTTTCAGAATCGTTTGTTTATATAGTCGGCACTTAATGTATATCGGCTGAATGGACGTCAGTGATTGGTTGAAATTACAGAAATACGACAACTTGGAATAATTTATGGATTTCTTTTTTTTTTAAGAAGACTAAGAGAAAAAGATGTTTTATATGACACATTCTACCAGTGTTCCAAGTTTCAAAGTGTTTCGTTAATGAAAAATGTGGCCCCCGTTTTAAAAAAGATCCTAATTTCCTTAATATGATAGTAATTAATTATCGTGTAAATTATCATACATGCTTACAAGCTTAGTTTGAATTCAGAAAGGTAACGATCGAGATCCATGATTCGGACCCGATTAACTATAACGGTGATTCGAACCCGATTAATTTCACTTCGCTTTCGATGCGCAATAAATGTTCTCGACGCGCAAAAGAAGACAATAACGCTGTTCACGCACGCACACATACACACACACACACACACACACACACACACACACACCTATCGAAAATTTTTGCTGCTTTCTGCCAAAATTACAAATAAAACTAAGAAAAAAAAACAAAACAGGAAATCGATTGCAGGTACGAAATCGAGGTTAGGTATATAAATGCTAGCTTTGCTGTATTATGCAAAACGTTATTTCGGTGAGAACAAACATGGCTTCCCGTCTAGGAAACATCTTGAGAAGGACGTTCTCCGCTCAAGGACCTTCAGCTACTTCTGGAGACCATGGAGGTAAGACTATTCAACATTAGAATCATCCAGTTAAACGTTCGACTCTCTAAACGGTAAATTAACTTGTATCTTTTATGTTGTGAAGTTTTTAAGCATGGGATCTCTTAACCGACGTCTCTACTTCGCCCTTTAGCTTTCTCTAGAACATTGATAAGTCACTGAAATCAAATACCAGTGATATACTGGTGTGATTATATAATCAACTCTGGTAAACAAAAAATATATTAAGTTGCTTTCTGCTGTATACTTAGTTACGCCCTCCCATTTGTTTCTAGGTTCAAATTCCACTGAGATTTTGACTTTGTCTTTTGTGTTTTCGGTGGTCGATCAACGTAAATATATCAGTTAAATACTGGAATCGATTTGATTGACTAACCCTTTCCTTTACATTTGTGGCCCTGTGCTTATCGTAGAAATTATGTTTTATTTAAGACGATGCAGCATAATTTCAAGGTGATTTGGCTGCTATTTCTAGCCTTCTATATGTCTTAGAAATTTTATATTTTATTGTATTAAATTGAGAATTTAATGGTTTAAGAGAAGAAGAAAGAAGACGATTAAATAAAAATTCAGACGGAGAAGCGACAGAAGCTAACTCCATTGTCGTCCCCCCCTCCTTGTTTTCTTTCGATGTTGTCCCAGCTACAGCACAAATAGTTTTTGCATTTCATCCCTGTACTGTCCCCAACATTTTTGATCCCTGTGGCTCTAAAAGAAATCAAAAACTATCGTCCTTTACGTTTGCGTTCATATTCTGAGATGTCGATGACCGATTTTGTCTTTCACCTGTCCAAGGTCGAAAACTCTTGTAGCATCCAAATGCTGGCCCCATCTCTCATTTTACAGTCTTTTTTTCTTTTTATTTGCACATCGTTTTTATCAGCTTTCCATGACTATAACAATGACTTGTTTATTTCCTCTCTAAACTTTGTCTCTCTTTCACTCTATACCATTTCTCTAGTTATTTCGTAACTTCAGTTTATACTATATCTGAATCCTGTTAAAACCTGACAACAAACATTTTAACCCCACTCTTTTTCCCATCGTTACCCAATCATAATAAACTAAAACAATTGTCCGAGCAATCATATTTCCGCATGTGGGTTTGCACATAAACCAACATTGACCTTCAAAAGTCAGTAACGGTGCTTTTCATTTATCTTAAGTTAACCTCATTTTAAGAACGCCTGAAAACCTAGATTACGGGCATACGTGCTCGGCCACCTCTGACTATAATAATAAAAAATATATATATATATATATATAATAGTGGGCATGTAGAATATGCGACCCACCCAACTCTACTTTTTCTTACAAAAGCAATTGTGTGTGTATCTCTTAGATGAATTGTGAGATCTATGTAGGTTTTGTTGTGTGTGTATTTGTATATTTGTGGGAACAGCTCTTCTTTTAAATATATATTGCTAATCTGATTGTTTTATATTTCGTTTCGAAGTTTTCTTACAAATTTATTATAATTGGAGCTGTAAACTTTCCGTACTGTCAACGTTAGTTTTCTGGAAGGAAAAAAATCCCAACTAAATAAAGATAAATTCAGAAAACAATCGCTCTGTATATTGTGTGTAGACACATATATATTTTAAAAATTAATATTTAGTAGAAACAACAGAGTGACTCAAGATGCGAATGTTTCGTATTCGTTGGCACTCATCAAACCAGTTTGAGTGAAAACGCATGAAACGGCCTTTGAGTCACTATTGCATCTGCTAAACAATGATAAAAATTACGGAGATGCACTTGCATAGCAAGTGACCTGATCTGAGATCGTGTGCTGGAACGAAAACAATTGCAGCGTGGAAGGTGTTTATAAGCCATTTAAAATAACACAAAATCCGTTAGATTCACTTCAACATTTAAATTTATATATTCACTTTCAGTTCTACTTTACCTGTTTGCATCTTCTAGTACAAAATATTAATAGATATTTCTTATTTTGTTCTGTTTTCGTTTTTTAAAGTGCCTGAAACTAAATTTATACTATTTATAGTCTAATCGGCTTAACTCTTAACTGATCTTTTATATAGATCATATTCATAACTCTTTTATATAGAACGTACGTTTATTCTTTTGTTTTTTAATCGATGCCCGTCCCGCCTCTCATCTGATCAGCATCTTTCATTATTTTTCTCTTGCTTCGTTGCCTGATATATAAGGCGAGGGGCGAGTGCATTTCTTCTTTTCGCATCTCAGGAAGGGAAGGTATCTTTCAAAACTGTTTACTTTTAGTGTTGTTGAGTTCCAGGCAATCCCTGACATGACAAACCTTTGGTCAAAGACCTAGCAGTGGCCATCTTGTATGTTCATGAGTATCTGGTTAACCTGCAAACCCAGCTACAGCACTACCTTAGTGCTCTTCTTCGCCTTCA
This sequence comes from Octopus bimaculoides, assembly GCF_046866305.1. Taxonomy (NCBI): domain Eukaryota; kingdom Metazoa; phylum Mollusca; class Cephalopoda; order Octopoda; family Octopodidae; genus Octopus; species Octopus bimaculoides. The sequence continues at coordinate 4,317,231 of NC_142953.1, forward strand.
AGCTCAGGGCATGTCTCTGAAACATGCCTCACATCCATCGTACTTCCAAACTATTGAAAGGATGAATTATACTCAGTGCTACCAGCCACCACCACATCCTCAGGTTCCAGATTTTTCCCTGGTGAGCCAGCTGCAAAAATAAAGTGGTTGTGATTTTCATTTTTCGCCATTGCAAACTTGAATATTATTGAAGGAATTATGTTCTCTTTTCATCCTTTCAGGGTTGATAAAATAAGTCCCTGTTGAGTTCCCTCTGAAATTACTGGCGTTGTGCCAAAATGTGAAACCATTATTTGACTGATTAACATTTACTTCTCATTATAGGTGTATAATTATATTCTTTCAGCTGGTTTAGACCATTGTGTTTCTTTATATTGGAGCACTGCCAAAATATGTGTTGATCTTTCTATGAATGTCTGTGTGGGTGTGTCAACGTGTCTGCCAAACACCATCACCATCCTCATCATGACAGTAATGTCCTTTTCTAATCATAGATATTGATTAAGCTCGATCTGCATTGCAGCATTAGTTGCTACATTGCAATGGATGCAGCATCTCATCTGTGTGACCTTATTGCTTAAAATCCAAATTCTGGTGGGGCCTTATGTAGGTGTGTAACAATTTTTTGTTCTGCAATCATGGGTTGGGTTTACTGCGCAATACTTCAGGCTTTTACTATATGTACAGGCATAGCTCTGTGGTTGACAAGCCCACTTAGTAGCCATGTGGTTCCAAGTTCAGTTCCATTGCACAGCACTCTGGCCAAGTATCTGCAACAACAATCCTCAGTTGACCAATGCCTTGTGAGTGAATTTCGTAGACAGGAACTGGAAGCCTGTTGTGTATATACACGTGTCTGTGCTTGTCCCCTCCCACTATTTGAGAACCGCTGTTGGTTTGTTTATGCCCCCATAATAGTGCTGGTGCCATGTGGAAAGCACCCAGTACATGCTGTGAAGTGGTTGGTGTTACAGCGGTGGGGGTGGGGTGTCATCCAGCTGTAGAAATCGTACCAGACCAGACTATGAAACCTGGTGTGGCACCTAACCTTACCAGTTCCTGTCAAACCGTCCAACCCATGCCAGCATGGAAAACAGACATTAAATGATGATGGTATCACCTTGTTTTACATAAATAACCAAATTGTCTTGATTAATTTTCTTCCATTTATTTAAAGATTTCACTTTTCTTTTCTTCATTTCACGTTTTGCAGAGGGAGTCAAACTTTGGCGGAATCTAACATTCTTTGTTGCCCTTCCTGGTGTAGCCCTCTGTTGGGCAAATGCCTACGTTTTCTCGGAACATGATCATGAAAGGCATGAATTTAAACCCTATTCACATCTTTACATTCGCTCCAAGGTAAACTGTTTTCACTTTGAAATATGTCGTTTATGTAAGTTGTTAAATGCTTTCGAATGTGTGACTATATGAGGTGCCCTACCAGGTTTTAGGGCTAACACATTGAAGTAGATGGCTATGTGATGTACCCTACTATGTTGTGGGGCTAACACACTGAAGTGGGTGACTGTATGGACATCTGATCAAAAGAGCACCAGGCTGATCACATCATGGGGGAAGGCAGATCCAGCTGGTTTCCTTGAACATAACTTGAAAAATAAATAGTCCTCCCTCATAACTAAAGCTAAGTCCACCTGTTGTTGTCAGGTCTTAAAATGACCGCATCTTTGGACATTCTCCCCCCTCTCTAACATACTTCTAAGTTATCATGCCAGTCGGTGTTCATTTACTAAATTCCTGTAACTTCTGTCGGCATCTGAGATGTTACAGAGTTTACACTGTTTAGCTAGTAATAACTCTGGTAGCCACAGCCAACGCTTATGGTTGTGCTATTCATATTTTTAGTTGATGAGATCAAATAACACCGAATCATGAAACCTATCTGTAGTGGTTCCTACCACTTTATATTTCCAAAGATCAGACTCCCTCCCAACTACATTCTATCTTCAAAATTAATTCTTGAGTTGTCCCCCCCCCCCCTATTCCTCTTTTTCTCTGTCTCGCTCACACTTTTTGTTTTTCACCTTTTAGCATTTAAACTGGCCAAATTCAGCCCAAATATTCTACCCGTCTTATGCTCAAGCAATCAAGATCTGGTCTCTTACACATTCCCTACAATATCATTCTAAAAATAAAGTCACATCAAAATCTCACAGCTACAAGATTGATTTGAAACAATGTGAATAAATAAGTATTAAATTTGACAGTAATCTGAATGGTAGAGGGTTAAATTTTTATCCATTTGTCAATTTAGTTATCTGTCTACCTGTGGTGTATGTCTCTTTATATTTACTGAGTTGCAATTTGTTCATCTGTAAATTAATAGCTGTTTGTTGACACTCTAGAGCAGGGGTTTTCAAACTTTTTGACTTGCGGACCCCTTTATATTTCAGGCTTTACTTTAGGGACCCCCCTTATAAACGCTTATGAAATTTATACATAAATATTTGCTTAAAATAACATATTTTTACATTTATTTATTTAACAGTATTTAACAAATAGGTTTATTGTCAATTAAAAGATTTTGATTAAAAAAAAACATATATAAAATCAAATTGCCCATAAAAAGTATTTGCTGTCCACAGACCCCCTGTCTTGTCCTTGCAGGCCACAGTTTGAAAACCCCTGCTCTAGACAACAGCTGATTAAAGTCATTTTCGTTTTTTAACATGTCTACTATTTGCTTCTCTTGCAGCCGTTCCCTTGGGGTGATGGTAACCATGGACTTTTCCATAACAAAGCAGTGAATGCCTTACCAGAGGGTTATGAAGAGTAGTTTCATGGGGGTATTAATTTTGTTGCCAGTATCTTTTTAAGTTATCAGTTCTACTTTGTAGTTCAGCTCACTGCGGGTCACAATGTGACCTTGCAGTTACGTGTACAATAAAGAAGATAACACCCTTTTTTTTTTTTCTTGTGTTGTTTACGTGTTTGCATTGCTGTTTGTTTAAATTAGATTGGAGCCTGGTGTAGCCATCCGGTTGCACCAGTCCTCAGTCAAATCGTCCAACCCATGCTAGCATGGAAAGCGGACGTTAAACGATGATGATGATCATGGTAATGACTTAATAATAATTGATTAAGTAACCAGAAGATGGATTTAGTTTTAGTCTTTGTTTGGTACGACAATTGTTTTGACCCATCCTGTTATTGTCCCTTATGGGTGGGACTCCATGCATCATGTTGTGTTGCATCCATTTTGCAGTTTGGGTCATGTCAGGAACATCCATCCATAAAGTGCTGTCTTGCTAAAGATATTCAGTTGGAGTGGTCATGTTGTTATTTGCTCATCAAGTGAGAGAACCCCTACAGCAGCAGGATGGGGTTGAAAGTAGGGGTGTAGAAAATAAAGACTAATACCAAATCCATCTTCAGATTACTTAGTTATTATCTCAACTGATACTGTGGAATTCCTGAAGTAAATCCAGCGGAAATATACCCCCCACCAACTGCGGATGACACCAGGTAGCCCAAACCCTGCCAGTGCTTTGCTCAACACATTAATACACTAATCAACATATGCCCATTATTCTTTTACTTGTTTCACTCATATGACTGCGGCCATGTTGGAGCACCCCCTTTAGTGGAACAAATTGACCCCAGGACTTATGTAAAACCACTAAGTTACAGGGACATAAACACACCAGCATCAGTTGTTAAGCGATGGTGGAAGGACAAACACAAATATATATATATATATATATATTTTATTATATGTATTTATTTTCTCCTAGTTAATAATTAACTCAGACAAAATAAATTGGTCAATAGATACCAGGGTAGCAAAGATCACAAAATGACTGTGGTGTAACTCCTGTTTATGAGGTAGAAACTCCTTGTTATTTTGGGTACTTGAGTATATACAAATTTAGTAAATGGAGTAAAACGCATATGTTCAGTTAACAAATGCGTTTTACTCCATTTACTAAATTTAATATATATACACACATACACGATGGGCTTCTTTCAGTTTCCATCTACGAAATCCACTCACAAGGCTTTGATCAGCCTGAGGCTATAGTAGATGATGATATGCAGTGGGACTGAACCCAGAACCATGTTGTTGGGAAGCAAGCTTCTTACCATACAGCTACGCCTACACCTCTCATAAATATTACATATGTGTATATATATGTATGGATGTACATAGGTATTATCTGTGTGTGTGTGTGTGTTCATAGATATAATGATGCTCTCTGATATATCCATTCCAGCTCTGCTGTCACCTCCATCTTCCTCCTCTTCCCCCCATTTTCTCATTATCGTTGTTTTATCCTGTCTTTGTTGATCGTTGTTTGTCGTCCGTTGGTGCTTGACTGATGTCGAGTACTTTTGTCATTATGTTATTTGCCTCATTCTCTGAATGTGTGCAAAGTACCATTACCTGTTCCCTGGTTTCCGTGTCTACACCACGTTCACACCTGTACAGGTACAAACACATTCTACATAATAGCAAGTTAGCAAGCAGCACACACACACACACCACTAACATCACCACGACGACGACCATCAACATCACCATCACCAACAACAACAGCAGCAATGAGATCACTGAATCTCGAAGGTGAAAAGAGAGTAAGCGTAGACATTACATTGATCAAATAATTAAAAAAAAGTTATGGTCGTGTCATTATTTTCATATTTTTATTAAATACGGTGTTGGATTGGTAGAATCTTCTGATTCTCTATGCTCTGAGTTCAAATCTTGCCAACGTCAACTTTGCTTTTCGTTCTTTTGGAGACAGTAAAATAATTAATACAAGTCAAATTTAGTGGGGTGGGGGTGGGAGTCACTGTAGTTGATTATCGACTTTGTGCCTATAGTAGAAAGGATTATTATTATTATTTTTTTTTTTTTTTTATTATTCCTTTGTAACACAGTGTAGGAAAAAATGCACCGGAGTCTTTAGTCATCTGTCAAGTCACAACAAGGACCTCAAACAAATAATACTTTCTTTAAGATGTGTGCTGTGCCCAATAAGGCCACTTTTTACAAGACATCAATCTTGCATGGGATTTCCAGTTGCCTTAAGAAGTCTTGAAGTTTCATTGGGGTTGAACCCAATGCTCCGATCACCACTGGTATCACTTTTACATTACCTCTCGCATTCCATAGTCTTGCCATTTCCACTTTCAATTCGGAGTACTTGGTGATTTTTTTTCAACCTCTTTACTCTCAACATTCATGTCATTTGGTATGGCTACATCATTGATCCGACAGTATTTGTCTCTCTTGTTCAATATGACAATATCTGGCTGATGGTGTTCGGTTACACGATCCAATTGGGTTTTGAGGTGCTGGAATACATTACCTACAGCCCAGATCTCGCCCCTTCTGAATTTCATATCTTTAGACCATTCAAAGATGGTTTACAAGATTGTCAATTTCCTACAGATGAAGATGTGAAGGAAGCAGTGCATAAATGGTTGCACAACCAACTGCAATTCTTCTTGGAGGGAATACACGAGTTTGTTGACCACTGGACCAATTGCATCGAAAAGAAGGAGACTATATAGAAAAACGACATACTTGTTCATTCCCTCCTTTTGTGTAAATGCATTGCAAAAATCAGGAGTGCGTATAATCTTTGACCATCCCTTGTATATACACACATACACAACCCGAACAAACAAACAAACTAATATTGTTGTATGCATTAGAAAGAGATGTAGAAATTAATAATTAATAAAGTTAATTCATTTGTTTATGATTGAATGTGTGTGTGCAAGCATGTGTGGACATGTACATCTGCATGAGTACATAGGCATGTATAGGCACGCACATATGCACATGTGTGTGGACAAGCATGTAAGCGTTTGCATTTGTATAAACAGGAACAATGAGTTTTCCTTCTAATTGTTCTTCTATCGAAGATCAATATGATCAATTCAATCAATTCCTACCTATGAATACTTCATTTTATTAATCTCGCATAAGAGAAGAAAACTAAAGTTGGCTTGGGCAGGATTTGAACTCAAGTCAATGAAATCTACCACTTTACTAGTGAAATTAGGTTTTATTAATAGGTGCAAGTATGGTAGTGTGATTAAGAACTTTACTTAGTTACCACGTGCTTCTTTGTCTGAAATTTCTTCTCTTATTCTGCTACAGTCTCAGCTATAAAAGACAAGGCATCACTATAAAGATGTTTCCATAGGCGACCAGTCTTAAACTCCTCTGTTATGGCCGAGAAATTTATGATAAACAAGAGGGATACTGAGAACCAAACCTTGGTAAACTTCTATTTGCACACTGATTGTGTGTGAAGATGTGTATTTGTGTGTCTGTCTTTGTCTACCTGAGCATCGCTTGACAACTGATGTTGGTGTGTTTACATCCCCGTAACTTAGCAGTTTGGCAAAGAAACTGATAGGTTTACAAAGAATAAGTCCTGGGTTATTTTGTTTGGCTAAAGGTGGCGCTCCAGTATGGCTGTAGTCAAATGACTGAAACTAGTAAAAGAACATATATATATATATAGGCTTTGGTTGGGCTGAGGCTATAGCAGAAGACACTTGCCCAAGGTACTACACTGTGGGACTGAACCTGGGACCATGTGGTTGGAAAGCAAGCTTCTTATCACACAACCACTGTATATTGTAATGACATTTTACAGATACATTTTCAAAAGAGTAGGTCATGGTTGTACTGATAGAATTTTAAAATGAATAAAGAAGACATTTTTTTTTTTTTTACTCAGAAATAAGTAAGTTCATATTTTTTTAATCACCCAATGACTAACTCACAGTCATTACTCATATAAGTCATTATCCATATTATTATTAATGTTAAACTGGATGACATTATATGAAACAAAATACCTGAGTTTAGGTTTAATCTACCACAAAACAGATCGAAAGTATAAATACTGAATACTCTTGATTTATATTGCAGTAGGTTAAAAGTAAACTCGGATATTTTTTTCATTATTCCTTTCTATTGTATGTTCATAATGTATATCATAGATTATTTTCAGGTGTGTGGCACAATGGTCATAAATTAATTAGTTTCTGAATTGTTAATAAGATTTCATCAAAATGACTGTCGTCTGCATTTTTGAAAATATATACCTGCCCACTCACCCAGCCCAATCCTCAGTATCACCTCACCTATATTCACCCCCAACTGTCCCTTGAGGGGGATCTGTCCTGACACATTTCCACTGCCATCTCTCTCTTCTCCCTCTCTATTTTTCTAAGTCTCTCTCTTGTTTTCCTCTCTTTTCCAACTAGCTCAGTCGTTTCTCAACCATTTTTTAAACCTATGGACCTCCTTGATTACTATTTTATTCTGGTGGACCCCTCCCCCCGCCCCATAGCCATTCATTAGTTTTATAGATACAATCTTTGAAACTTCCTGTTTTGTTTTTCAAATGACTGAAACAAATGGGGGGGGGGGTATATGTATGCGTATTTGAATATGAAACAAACAAACAATAAGACTAAGGAACTTTTGGTACCAAAAGAAAAGTGTTATTTATACTTGTAACAGCTGTCACTTTACATCTGGTTATTCAAATTTCAAGTTTCTGAACTGTAGACTGGGTACAAAGTGCGATATATGATGTCCGTTACTCAGAGTGTATAGATAAGTGTGTACAAAAACGCTTCTAGATAAGAAAAGCAGATAAAATTTGTTTGAAAAGAAACATTTTCATAAATGTCTTTCGTAGAGAAACACATTTTGATAATGAGCAAAATGTGTGCATATGCAGATGTGGTGGAATTAGAATTAAAACTGTGAGTGAATGGTTAATCGTGAAATTGTGTAAATTGAATGTATGTTTAATGGGTGTGTGCATGCGCATGCACACACATGCTCAAAAATTTAATATTGGACGGAGAAGTGCTGTACTGTCAGTACTGTAAATGAATAAGAAAACATGCTTTTAGTTTGTGTATGTTTCTCTGGTATTTAAAGGCGAAAATTACATCAGTTCAGTTCCACACTGCACTTAAAGCTAGAAGGAAGTTTGGATGGAAAACAAATTATTTTAATTTATAAATATATAACACTGTATATATATATATATATATATATATGTGTGTGTGTGTGTATGTATATATATATATAATGTATTAATGGTCTGTTGTTTATATATATATGTATATATATATACATATACATATATATATGTATATATACACCCATCCATCCATCCATCTTTATACACACACATATGTACGTGTGTGTGTTGCAAATTTATTTTGCTGAAATAAATTTATTTTTTTTCATCATCATCAAAATCTCTGTTTTGTTCAGTCTTTCCAGTGCATTAGTCAAATTTTTAATGCTGGAATGGTCACTGAACAGTTTCCACTTCTGCAAGGCTTGGTATGCCATTTCCTTCATAGTTTGATCACTGCTCTGGTATTGGTTTTCAATTACTGCAACAACAGAAGAACTACTCACGTTATCATTTTCGAATACGAAATATTGTTGACATTGGTATCATGCAAAAACAAACAAACAAACAAACAAACAAACAAACAAACAAAACAAAACAAATGAAATGAGTCAAGAAAGAAGCCTGTATGTGGTCAGCTGACATTTCAGAAATAGCAGTTAAATGTTCCTCCTTCAAATCACACTCTACTGTCTTTACAAAGTGCAAAAATAGACATTGAGTATTGTAATCACAGATACTATGTTATATAGGCGCAAAAGAGTAGCAAGACATTAAATTTGAATGTATGTTAAGAAATACCTACTTTCGATATCGCGCATTCTAGATCTTATATCTCGTGTTGGACGGAACGGTAAGATTTTGTACAAGCAAATCCAGTCTTTGCCGATTTCTGATGCAACCAGACTTGAGGCCTTGTCAAAAGTGGCTGAAATATAACAAAGAAATGGGGATAATGATTTGAGAAAACATTACACAGTGTATGATTTATTAAACTTGGCGTACATACATACATATATACATACGATGAGGACAGCTGTGTAAAGAAGTGCTGATCTCACCAGGCTAACAGATAAGTGAAGAACTCCAAGTAATCTTTTGGTAGAGTCTCAAGTTATGGTTCCTCACAATTCTATATTGTATATCTGTGGATGGGCTCAGACAAACTGGTTTAAGAAACAAGTTAAAAATAATGCTCATTACATATTTTTCCTTTATTGGAGCAAATTTAGTTTACAGCTGTTTCCATAGCCATTATAGGCACATTACTGACAGGTTTACTCAAATGGTCTATCGATCAATTGGAAACAATTGAATGACGTAAGAAAATTAATGCTACTTTCATCAGAGCCATTTCTGGTTATAACAAATGCCCATGCATGTGCATATGCATATGCATGCGCACTCACACACACTGTAGTATATACAAAACATACAATATTAAAAAGAAATCACGTCACTTACTGTCTGAATTGGATTCAGATTCTAAAGCTTTTGGTTTCATAAATATCGTCTCGATGGTGTGCGTTTGTATTTTTTGTTCTCTGATTCTTTCCAGAACATCAACCTTGGCAATAAGGCTGTCCAAATCCCTCTCCAGCTTTAAGTAATCATCTTCTTCTTTCTGAAGTTTGCTCTCCATTTGATCCAGAACCTTCTTGCAGCTCTGATATTTGCTGTCTACGTCATCGAGTTTCCTCTGGCAATAGTATTTCGATTTGATCAATCGGCTCCATTCGACTTTAACGCGATCTCTTCGAAGTCTCAGCTGGCAGATGTCAAGCTCCTGTTTCTCGATAAAATCGGTCCAGTGGTCGAAGAACATTGGTGAAGTGTTTTGGTGAGTCTGAAACTGCACCTCGGCATCGGCACGAGTAGATTTCTTGAGACTCAATTCGCTTTCTGTGACATTCAAGTTGTTTTTGAGGATATTTTCTTGTTGTTCAAGGACTTTCTTTTCTTGGAGGGTTGCCTTGACATCTTGCCATAACCTCTGACTGATGAATTTTTGTTGTTGGTAGTTGCCCCGTACCTCTTTCACGACTAAATGCTGTTGGCGCAAGGCTTTGTTACAACGATTCTTGTTCCGTAACAAAGAGCTGAGTTCGTCTTCGACTTTCTTCAAATATATCTCTTCTTCGATTAACCACAGTTTAATCAGTTCGATTATATGTGGTAAGAAGTCGAGGACCTCACTCATTACCTGACTCACTCTGTCAATAGTTGTAACGTAATTCAATAGAGAGACACCCAAGTCTTGTAATTCTGTCAGTTGACATTGCAGAATGGTGTATTCGTTTTGAATTTCCTGACGCCATTTCTGGATGTTTTTCTCATAGGAGATGGGAACCTTCAGACCAGTTGGATCACCTTCTTGGAGGAAACTCAGGCAATGTTTGTTCAAGTAATCTTTGTAGATTTTCTGAAGGTCGTTGATGCTTCTTGTTATAAGTCTATCAAACAATTTTGCACGGGTGAAAATCTGTATAAAAACGAAAAAAATTATTATTTCATATACGCACAACAAATTACTGTTGGAAAAGAAAAATTCTTAACATCGAGCTACAACAAGTAACCTTAGATGCCAGGAACCTTCCCAGCTGTCCCTAATAACCCTGTTTTCTGGAACTGCACTAAACTAGGTTTTATGCCTATTTCCTCTATCCATCTGTTCAAATCTTTAGAGATAGTTCCTAATGCACCCACAACTACAGGGATACATTTTACTCACACTTTCCATAGATTATATGTGTAATATATGTCTCATATACATAATAGTTAAATTATATATTATGCACTTAATTGGTTTGTTATGTGTGTGATCCCTAGGTCTTGGCAAAATGGTCTTGCATGAATCTGGTCTGTGGTGCAAAACAGGTTGGGGACCAAAGCCCTCCTGTATCTAAGGATGAAAATACAACAGAGTGTGTGGGTGTATAATAAAAAAAGGTGCCTCACTCTCCTCAGCTCGTTGTTCACTGGTACTGGTAACTTCCTCCATGTGCTGCGGTTTTCGATTTGCAACATGAATTCATTTGGAATCAAACTGGTCTTCAATGGAGAACTGTTACAGAGGACCTGCACAGGAAAAACAATAAAGTGAGAGAAAGAGAAAGAGGAAGAAAAAGAGAGAGAGAGATTAATATATTTTTTTAGTACAATATATATATATATATATATATATATATATATATACCATATATGCCAGTGTATAATACGACTGGCCGTACAAGAAGACTTGCAGGATTTTCTATTTAAAAAGTGGTTTTCAACTTTACTTGCTGTATAAGACTTCTTCGTGGAAAACAGCTCGAGCGCCGAAGATGCGAGATTCATAGTTAAAGGGTGGCATGGAAAGCGGACGTTAAACGATGATGATGATGATATATATATATATATATATATATATACACACACACACACACACACACACACACACACACACACACACACACACACACACATACTTTCGTGGCACTGATTATGAACATTAACAATGTGACAGGAACAAAATTACCTGAAGCGAGTGCAAACCAGCATGATAAGTTGACTGATCAAAAGGTGGCGCTGTGTTTGTTTGAAATTAAAACAATTCAACATCACAGGGGACCTGCTGATGACTTCGAAACTGCAAACATTCTCGCGTATTTACTTTTACTTTAGCCTCGTTATTTAGTAATAAAAAAAATAAAAAAAAAAGGTACCTTAAATGTGTGTATGTATGTATGTATGTATGTAAGTATGTATATTTAGAGATTCGATGACTGGTGTTTCATAAAAACAACGACCAGAATAAAAGAGAAGTATTGCAATCAATAGAATTGATCTGGAATCTTTGAAAGTGTTGTCTAAGCATGATCGCAATCCAATGAGTAAAGTATGCATGTGTGTGTATATATATATATATATATATATATATATATATATATATATATATAGAGAGAGAGAGAGAGAGAGAGAGAAATTTACATATATATACATATATATATTTATTAGATTGGAGCCTGGTGTAGCCATCCGGTTGCACCAGTCCTCAGTCAAATCGTCCAACCCATGCTAGCATGGAAAGCGGACGTTAAAGGATGATGATGATATATATGCATATGTATATATATATATAGATTTACATATATATACATATATATATATGTATATGCATATATACTCATATAAATATACACATGCATACACACATATACATGTATATGTATGAACTTGCATGTTTGTTTATGTATGTATGTATGTATGTATGTATGTGTGTGTGTCAATATAATTAAACAGCTTTTATTATCAAAATGTGTTTACATATAATTTCATAGCCATAACACCTATTTTTGTTTGTTTGCTTTATCGAGGACTATTCCTAGGCACAATTTGGACAAATAGCTACAAAATCCATATTGCGATCCCAAAACCCGTTTAATTTCTCTGTCTAGCCCATTGTGCCGAGTATTTACCCACCAAGTCATGTGAGTAAAACGAGATAGAAAGAAGCTTGTGTGTAAGTCTCTCAGTGGATTGGGTGTATGATTCCAAGATCCACCCATGTTTCATACAGTATTTCACTATGATTTACATTTATATTGCATTTAATATAATGAAGCAGAAGGCTGGCAGAATTGTTAGCATGTAGGGCGAAATGCTTAGCAGCATTTCGTCCATCTTTATGTTCTGAGTTCAAATTCTGGTGAGGTCGACTTTGCTTTTTATCCTTTCAGAGTTGATAAAATAAGTACCGTTGAGCTCTGGGGTTGATGCAATTGACTTAGACTCTTCACTGAAATTGCTGGGCTTGTGCCAAAATTTGAAACCAATATATTATTAAGGTGGCAAAGCTGACAGAGTCATTAGCGTGCTGGGCAAAATGCTTAGCAGCATTTCGTCTATCTTCATGTTCTGAGTTCAAATTCTACTGAGGTCGACTTTGATGATGATGTTGATGACAGTGATGGCGACGATGATGATGATCATGGGAATGATGATGATGATGATGATGATGATAACGACAAGAACGAGGATGACAACGACATTCACAACAGAAATGATGATAAAGAAGGTGAGGTTTGCACTATTAATGATGGTAATTGATTCCAGTTGGAACAAGTTGTAACTAGACATCATCCCTGAATCAGTTAACCAACTGTGTTTATAATCATCAACAGATTCTTATTGATTACACATTCTCCCTTTCCAGATCTCTGCATTATACAAAATCATTTATGTATTATATATATATTATAGTATATATACAGGGTGTGTAAGGTATTTGAGGACATACCTTTTTGGGGTTGTTGCTGCATTTTTTGCTGACTCTGTATAATCTTGTTTCAGAAAATAATAATGGCAGACCCTCAGCTTATTCACGAAATGAAGGGGCATGCTGTTATTGTGGTTATAAAGGTTGAGCATGGTGATTTAGAAATATCTCGATTTTTTAAAAGTTGCCAGATCTTTTGTCTACAAAGTTTGTAAGGAAATGGAGACTGAAGATGGAAACATATCATCAGTATCAAAACAGAAAAAAGCATTCTAAATGCTCTGAAATCATCAGAACACCTGAATTTATCCAACACACACAAATATATATATTTGGCGTTAGGAAGGGCATCCAGCTGTAGAAACTCTGCCAAATCAGATTGGAGCCTGGTGTAGCCATCTGCTCGACCAGTTAGAAATAGCCAAGCAGGGAAATCTTCAAATCATTCCTGCTGGATCCAGCAGTCCTGAGCTTTTAACCTCCACGTAGGAATAAGAGGCGATGGTCACAGTCGGAATGCCTTTGCTCATAGATCTGCTTGATCTGGGCTGATTTTGTGGCAGTGGTGATGGTGTTGTGCTGTGAGGTGCGTGTGTGTGTTGGTGGCTAAACAGCAACAACAACAGAAACAAGAACCTTTGAGGGAACCTTTATAATGGCAATTTGACTGGCTAAAAATAGCAGCCAAGACCCCCTACTAAAGACTACTTACAGCCTTTGGGGTAAAAAAATAAATAAAAAAATGAGCTGAATATATTGAATAATGTAGTCTTAGATACACTGTCTGAATAATGGATGGGATAGTCATGGGTGGAGCTCATTTGATTATAAATTTGCTCCTCAGTTGTTGAATTTGTGATAAATATCAACAAGAACCAAACCACCAGAAATAATATGACCACCACCACCACCACCACCACCACTGCTTAAACAACTACCACCACCACTGCCTAAACAACCACCACCACCACCACAACCATTACGATGACCACCACCATGACGACCACCATGATGACATCCACCACCACCACCACCACCACCACCTGCAGTAGTTTATTCCCACTCATTTGTTCCGAACAATGTGCTCAGTGATCTGTGTTAAAAGAAGTAATTTTTTTCTCTTGTTCCATGAGAGTTTGTGTTCACAGTTGTTGATGTTATCTGAATGTATAACAACATCAGCAACAATATGAAGAACAAAATGGAATGTGTTACGTGTAATACACACACCCAAACATTCGTTGATATTGACAACACAACAAACTGACTGAACACAATGTTGTGCATCTCCTGTTGCCAGATATAAAAGAGGAACAGGGTAAATATTGCTGCATCAGTCAGTTGGAGAGAAAGTTTCTTAATGCCACTGGTGAGAGATAGGGGTATGCAATTGTACCTGTATGACATTTAGGGACCTATAGGGATATATGTGTCACTTTAGGGGAGACTTATGTGTCTGTAATGTGAAAGGGATGCACTTATATGTCCCTTATACCTTTGGGATGTGAGATTGAAAACAGAAGACAATGGAGTTGGGAATGTACAGAAATTGTGTGTGTGTGTGTAAAAGAAATTGGAAATTCAGAACAATTCATTTGGAAAAATAAACTGTTTTCTTCTGCATTCTTCTCCTTCAAAAATAAACTTTGTTAATATTTATTTATTTATTTATTTATGGGTTTCAGCCAAGTGACTGTGGTCATGCTGGAGCACCACCGTGAAATGGTATCAGTTTTGTCATAAGTAACAGTCTGCTGCCTAAATTGACTGTGACGCCAGTTGGTATCAGTGAAGGACTGATGACATTTCATTCCTTCCTTTCTGAGAGCAGCTGCATCATATTACTGAGTATCTATGTATCAACACTACTGTTTAACTGTCTGGTTCAATGTTGGTTTTTATCACTCATCACATCAGACTTTGATTGAGATCTCAAAACAGAACATTGATATCTTTGCGGGTGATTTTAATGAAAGAGATAGCAGGAATGATAAAAGATGAGATCACGTATCAGTGACCATGGTGTCTGGAAAACTAACAGCAACGGCAAACTTTTTTCTCTCTTTGTAGAGCATGACCTGACAATTACCAACACTATCAAAAGAAAAAAAAGGACTTCATTTTAATTAGCCCAGTACATGAGTGGTATCTGTTTTAACAATTCTAGAAAGGAAAATGTTGAAATTGACCCTGACAAGGATTTGAACACTGAAAATAAATGAAAAACAAAGCACAGGACAATCATGAATGCATTCCAGATATAAAGATTGGAATCTTATTGGCTAGAGCCTGAACTGGTTGATCGATCACAAAGATGCTCTGTGGTGATGAGACTTGAAAGTTGGACTGAACATCACATAGTACTAATAAAGAGCAGATTACAAATTCCCTCCTTTACTCTGCTCAAGAGCACCAAACATTAAGAAACACAACTGTGGCAAGATTAAACATTCCCGTTACTTGTAGGGACATTCTGCACTTTCTAGCATTAAAATGGTCGAAAGCACCTATCTCATTAAAAGCTTGTAATGGATGGCAAATGAACCATCTCTGCTGCCACCACCATAATAATTATTTTTAATGTTTGCACAAGGCCAGTAATTTCAGTGAAGCAAGTAAGTCGATTACATGAACCCCAGTATTCAACTGGTACTTATTTCATTGACTTTGAAAGGATGAAAGGAAAAGTTGGCCTTGGTGGAATTTGAACTCAGAATGTAAAGATGGACGAAATGCTGCTAGGCATTTTGCCCAGCCTGGTAATGACTCGGCCAGCTCACAGCCTTAGATGCTTACATAAGAATACTAACACACACAGTAACACATAAATACAAGAAGATGGAAGGAGAAAAATGACTGGTTTGGACAGGCAGCAGTGGAATGAAATCTGTCAGGAGTGGCCTGAATGTAAATTGCAGAGAGGTGGTAGAGAATAATAGAGAATGAAGGCTTTTGTAAAAAGCAATAGGAATTATAATGGCAGAATTGTCTAGAGATGAGGATGGGTATGATTGCATTGTGGATTGGGTAAGGTGTGAGAAGGGGAAGGGCGGGAATAATGAACTGAACATAGAAATCTACTTATATTTGGTGAAAAAATATCAGGAACAAAAAAAGCAAACATTGGAAAGAAGGAAAAAAAAAAAAAAAAAAGAAGAAAAACAGTGCAGGTATGGCTGTGTGGTTAAGAAGCTTGCTTTGTAACCATGTGGTTTTGGGTTGAAATATATTGTTACCCATCCTCATCTCTAGACAATTCTGATGGGTAACTTTCTAGGTGGAACCCCATGGTCATTCATGACTGAAGAAGGTTTCCTCCATATATTAATAATAAGGGTTACACAATATATGGATTCAAGTAATCCAGTAGTACTCATAAAAAACCGAAGACAATAATAATAAAATTGATATAAAATAAGCTGGTTGCGTAGTTAATAGAAGGGATTTTTAGTAATATAATATTTAACTAGTAGATCTTAATTGTACAATAAAAGAAGAGAGATATATTTATACCACCATAATTTCATTATATTTTCCATACCACCTTAATCTCATTATTATGTTTTCCAACTTTGTCCCTCATTTTTCAATCTTCTCAGCCCCCTTCTCCATTGAGAAGCACTGACCTGGGACCAGTAATGAGGGTGACCCCTACATATATCTTAGATTGCCTTCACTGTCAAAGGAAAGTGCTAACAGCCTAAACGAATAGGTTGTAATGTAGCATAAGATTAATATAATTTTGTATTATTGATTGGGATAGATTAAAGTATATAAGGAAATTATCTGGAAAAACAATATCAATAGGAATTCATTGAATATTGTTTAAAATACATAATTATACATTATTTACATTTGATGGATATTTGTCCTCATCTTGTTTGTTGTTAACACAACACTTTGGCTGATACACCCTCCCGCCGTCATCAGGTGTCTTGGGGAAATTTTAAACCTGGGTTCTCATTCCTAAGGTATTTTTTCAATGTTGTTGTTTTTGTTATTGTTATTATTATTATTATTATTATTATTATTATTATTATTATTATTATTCAGGTCACTGCCTGGAATCGAACTTGGAATCTTGGGGTTGGTAGCCTGCGCTCTTAACCACTGCGCCATATGCCCATGGGTATATGGCATAAATAAAGTACATAATTCCTCATCTCTTAAATATAGAACTGTACATAATTATAGTTATAATACAGGCAGATACACTAAAAGATATTTTTATACTTGAATATTGTATAAAAGGACCAGCCTTGTCAGCAGCCCATAGACCTAGGTCATGCTCATCACTCTTACTCATCTTTCAACGAATGTTTTCTCCATCTTCTCCATCTTGAATTTTCTCAAAGAAGTTCAGAAGAAACTTGGCTGAAGAAGTTAGCCTTTCCTAAATTCCCTCAGTTTTCTCTCTTCACCACCTCTACAACCTCTATCACTTTCACTTTCGTAACTGTTTTGACATTCAGATTACTCTGTTAAATGTAATGCTTATTTATTCACATTTTGGATTAATCATGCATTATCTTGTAGCTTCAAGATTTCAATGATATGATTGTTTATTTTAGAATGGCATTGTAGGGTTGGTATGAAAGGCCAGGCCTGGTCAGTTCAAGCATAAAACAGCTAGAATATGGCCAGTTAGTGGTTTGGCAAAAGAGACTGACAAAATAAGTACCAGGTTTAAAAATATAAACGTAAAGGGGTTTAATTCATTCGACTAAAAATTCTTCACGGCAGTGCCCCAGCATGGCCACAGTCTAATGACCGAAACAAGTAAACGGATAAGCAAATAAACAAATTTGATAAAACAGCAACACTACCAACAATAACAACAAAGTTATTAATGAGCTTCTTACCTCAGTCCAATAAAGTAGTTCATCACGGGAAATAGATCTGTTGTAAGGAAACCATTTTATTTTGAATGAGCTCAGGTTTCGTTCAATCGTGTCGAGAGACAAAGTTACTCTCTTCTGTTGTCTCAACAAGTAAAAATGTGGTCTATCATTATTATTATTATTATTATTATAATTATTAATTGTATTATTATTATTGTTGTTGTTACTACTACCACTACTATTATTTGTATTATTATTATTATTATTATTATTATTATTTGTAGCTGTAGTTGTAGGTGCAGTTGGTGTATCGGTTGGTGTAGTAGAGGTATGGTTCTTTGCGTTAGATTGATTGGAGTTACCCTGTGCCATACTTCTAGAAGTGTTCATCTGTCAAAGCCTTGTGTTTTTTTCCCCAGCATAAATTAAGTCCTTTGTTCTAGCGGGGCTCAACTGTTAAAGCCATGCTTTTAGCAGGGCTTGCAAAATCCCTGTTTCTAATAGGGATCATAAATCCTTTGCTTTCACAGGGCTCACAAATTCTTGCTTCTAGCAGGGCACACAAATTAAATCTTTCCTTCTAGCAGGTGTCAGCTAAGTCTTTGCTTCTAGTAGGGTATGCAAATTAAATCCTTGCTTCCAGCAGGGCTCAGCAGTTAAATTCCTGCTTCTAATAGGAATCATAAACTAAATCCTTTGCCCTCACAGGGCTCACAAATTCTTGCTTCTAGTAGGGCATGCAAATTAAATCCTTGCTTCTTGGAGGGCTCACAAATTAGATCCTTGTTTTTGGCAGTGCTCATAAATCCTTGATTCTAATAGAGTTCGCAAATTAGATCCTTGTTTTTAGCAGGGCTCCTAAATCCTTGTTTCTACTGACAATGCAAATTAGATCTTTACCTCAAATAGGGCTCATCTGTTAAATTCTTTCTTCTAGCAGGGTACCCAAATATTGGATCCTTGTTTCTAGCATCTGTTAAATTCTTGCTTTTGGTAGGGCATGCAAATAAATTCTTGCTTCTAGCAGGGACCACCTCTTAATTCTCTCTTTTTTTTCTTCTAGCAGCATCCACAAATTAAATTATCCCTTCCAACAAGGTTCAGCTGCCGAAACAAAATATAAACTTATATCTTTCTCTTTCCCTGTCTCTTATGTTCTAACATTCTGTTACAGTGTGTGCATGATACTGCTGTCACCTCAGTTTCTATATCATTCTCTCTCTGCATATATACCTATATATGTATATCTATTAACTGTTTGAGTGAATATAAATTTCCATGTATGAGTTACCAACAAGTGTAAACACCAGTTACCAACAAGTGTAAACACCAGTTAGCAACAAGTTCTAACTTACAAACTATTTAATATAATCTATAAGAGAATGATTAAGCAAAACATGACAAAGCACAGCATAGAAATCGATGTTCATTCTGGTCAATCTGATATTTCAGTATTATATTTCATTATTGATCTGTACAAATGATTGATTATTAAGGGGGAAGTATATGTTGCTAATTTTGTTGTTGATGTTGTTGTTATTTGGCTCCCACTCGTTCATGACCATCCCACCTTAGTTTCAGACATAGTGCATGTAGGCATACAATATCTAAAATGTGTTTCATGTTACAATATGATAAGGTGTAGTTTGAGAGAGATTTGGCTGTTGTTTCTAGCAGGTCAAGTGAACTTGTAGAGGCTGGCTTGCCTTGTTATTTAATATCGATAATGATGTTATTATTATTGGTATTGTTGTTTTTGTTTAATCTTAGGTCAGGCTTGATTAAGCAGATCTATAATAATAAATTTTCCAGTTGTGACCATCTCAACCTTTTGCAAATCAGGCCTTCATTGTCCAATGCATCCTTTTTTTTTTAAGGGAGTAGAGTGTGTCCAATGTATCCTTTTCTTTTTGAGGGAGTAGAGTGTGTGGTTTGAGAAAGATTTAGCTACTATTTCTAGCAGGACGTGTGACCATGCAAAGATTCCATGCTTGGCTCTTGAAAAGAGCAGGTTGCTCTGATGATTTGAGCCTTGATTGTCACATCCCAGGTTACAGTAGTAGTAGTAGTAATAGTAGTAGTGCTGGTGCTGCTGTTGTTGCTGCTGCTGTTGTTGTTGCTGCTGCTGCTGCTGCTACTACTACTACTACTACTACTACTACTACTACTACTACTACTACTACTACTACCACTACCACTACTGCTTCTGCTGGTGCTGCTGGCGCTGGTGCTGCTGGCGCTGGTGCTGCTGCTGCTGCTGCTGCTGCTACTACTACTACTACTACTACTACTACTACTACTATTGCTGCGGGTGCTGCTACTGCTGCATGCTGCCGCTAACACCGACGACACCACCACCACCACTTGAATGTAACGTAAAATAAATATAGAATAGAATGGCATTATAAAAGATATAGATATAAATTTATCTGAAAGGATAATTATTACACTAAAATTGAAAGTAATTATAATTTAGAAAAAGGAACAAAACGTAAAAGAAATTTAATTTTAAATTGCTAAAAATAAAAATCAAATTAATAAAATTGAGGAAAAATAAGTATAAAGAAAATTATAAAACGGAATAAAAAAAAAACGTGAAAAAAAAGAAAAAGATTTCGGCCATGGATACCAAGGGTACGACTCGAACTCCCGACTATTCGCTTTAGAATGGCATCAGAATGAAAACATTAAGAGTTATTTCCCTCGGACCTAGTGGGAAACATTTTGTAACAGAAATTTAAATTCAGGGGAGTTAACTTTTGCTTATGCTAAGGTAAATTATCTGTTTCCAGAGCAGGCTGTTCCGTTGATCGGATCAACTGGAAGCCTCGACGTCGTAAGCGACGGAGTGCCAGCAACAAACTTTCGTGGTAGCGTAAAGGATGTCCACTTAGTGGTCATCCCCTCTCACATGTATATATATATATATATATATATATATATATATATATATATATATATATATATATATATATGTATATTCATACATATATATGTATACACATACATATATATATATATATATATATATATATATATATATATATATATATATATATATACACACACACACACACACACACACACATATATATATATATATATATATATATATATATATATATCTAATGTACTGTTCTGTGAGAGAAAGATCAACAAAAAGTACTCCATCTGGTGTGAGATAAATATTATTTTTTTAAAGGACACAATACATGTGTTTAAGTGCTACTAATAGTTCCATATGTTGAGAAATCTCTCAAACATATTCATTAGGCACAAACCACTTATTCATAATGAAGTAAAAAAAAATTGAATAAGAGAAGAAATGTGAAAAAAAATTGAGAAGGCAGCGTATAGAAGACGTGGAAGGTTAAAAAACATCTATGAATGTGATGAATATATTTTGGTGACACAAAATACATTTTGTTAGACTAATGATTATGGATTAAATATCTTTAATCGGTCTCAGACCTGTCTTTTGAGTACATTATTCTAAGTGACCAGACAGAGCTTGTTTTGGAACATGCCACTCTGTTGGAATACACACACCTGCACACACACACACACACACACACACACACACACACACACACACACACACACACACACAGATAAATATAGATATAGATATATATATATAACCATATATATATACATTCATATAGACATATATCTTATATATAAAATAATGAAGGTGGCTATACAAAATATAAAACCGAAAAGGAAAAATTCAATTATCGCTAATTGTGACTGAGGGTGTATGGTAGCACCTACATTGCTAGAAATAAAAGTTAAAAACCCTTAGGGCCACAACAAAGCACATTTTCATACAGTGACATACATACACATATATAAGACGCAGGAGTGGCTATGTGGTAAGTAGCTTGTTTACCAACCACATGGTTCCGGGTTCAGTCCCACTGCGTGACACCTTGGGTAAGTGTCTTCTACTATAGCCTCAGGCCGACCAAAGCCTTGTGAGTGGATTTGGTAGAGGGAAACTGAAAGAAACCCGTCGTATATATATATCATCATCATCATCATCATCGTTTAACGTCCGCTTTCCATGCTAGCATGGGTTGGACGATTTGACTGAGGACTGGTGAAATCGGATGGCAACACCAGGCTCCAATCTAATTTGGCAGAGTTTCTACAGCTGGATGCCCTTCCTAACGCCAACCACTCAGAGAGTGTAGTGGGTGCTTTTACGTGTCACCCGCACGAAAACGGCCACACTCGAAATGGTGTCTTTTATGTGCCACCCGCACAAGCCAGTCCAGGGGCACTGGCAACGATCTTACTTGGCTTGCCGGGTCTTCTCACGCACAGCACATTTCCAAAGGTCTCGGTCAGTAGTCATCGCCTCGGTGAGGCCCAATGTACGAAGGTCTTGCCTCACCACCTCAGCCCAGGTCTTCCTGGGCCTACCTCTTCCACGGGTTCCCTCAACTGTTAGGGTGTGGCACTTTTTCACGCAGCTATCCTCATCCATTCTCACCACATGTCCATACCAGCGCAATCGTCTCTCTTGCACACCACAACTGATGCTTCTAATGTTCAGCTTTTCTCTCAAGATACTTTCACTCTGACGGGTATTCACATTGACATTACACATCCAACGGAGCATACTGGCTTCATTCCTTGTGAGCTTACGTATGTCCTCAGCAGTTACAGCCCATGTTTCACTGCCATGTAGCATGGCTGTTCGTACGCATGCGTCATACAGTCTGCCTTTTACTCTGAGTGAGAGTCCCTTTGTCGCCAGCAGGGGTAAGAGCTCTCTAAACTTTGCCCAGGCTATTCTTATTCTAGCATATGTATATATATATATATATGTGTGTGTGTGTCTGTGTTTGTCCCCCCACCATCGCTTGACAACCGATGCTGGTTTGTTTATGTCCCCGTAACTTAGCGGTTCGGCAAAAAGAGACCGATAGAATAAGTACTGGGCTTACAAAGAATAAGTCCTGGGGTCGATTTGCTCGACTAAAGGTGGTGCTCCAGCATGGCCGCAGTCAAATGACTGAAACAAGTAAAAGAGTAAAAGAGTATATATTCATATAGCACCTCCATCTCTCCCTCACCCTTTCACTCACCTCACTCACTATAATTGTCTCCTCCTCCTCCTCCTGCTTCTCTGCAATCTCTCCTCCAACCATCTGTTCTTCATTTCCTGAATCTTCTTCAATGACAGAAGACAAATAAAAATACAAAATGGTAAGTCAAGACCATTTCATTGAGGAGACTGGCAGGAAAAAAATCGAAGATGGAAGTATGAATAATTTAAGACTAAGTCAGACAGAGTGGCCTTAACAACAACAGCAAAGTAAGAAAAAAAAAAAAAAAAGCTACTACTGCTACTGTGACCGCCACCACCACCAACACCACTACTATAGCAGTTACTATTGCTGCTGCTGCTGCCACTACTACTACTACTACTACTACTACCACCACCACCACCACCACCACCACTACCACCACCGCCACCACCACCACTACTACCACCACCACCACCACCACCAACACCACTACTATAGCAGTTACTATTGCTGCTGCTGCTGCCACTACTACTACTACTACTACTACTACCACCACCACCACCACCACCACCACCACTACCACCACCACCACCACCACTACTACCACCACCACCACCACCACCACTACCACCACCACTACAGCTGTTGCTATTGCTGCTGCTGCTGCTGCTACTACTACCACCACCACCACCACCACCACCACCACCACCACTACTACTACTACTACTACTTCTACTAGTAGTAGCAGCAATAATGAGAACAACGACAACACCACCACCAACAACAACACCACCACCAACAACAACATTAAGAACCCCAGGGTGCCATCATATCGGTTGCACAATTGTGCATTATCTAAATTGCCATGTCCTTACATAAAATGGTAGGATGGAATTTGAGGGAGATTTTGCTACTATTTCTAGCAGGTCATGCAGCAACACAGAAGCTCCCTTCCTTCATCAGTTGTCTATTGAAGAACTAGGTGTGATTTTCATAACTAGTTTTTTATTTATTTATTATTTTTTTTAATGTCCTTGCACTGCTTCAGCCCCAGAAAGTTATTGCACTCATCACCCTTGTATATATACAAGGGGGTTAAGTCCATTTCATCGACCCCAGTGCTCAACTAGTACTTATTTTATTGACCCTGCGAGGATGAAAGGCAAAGTCAACCTTGGCAGAAATTGAACTCAGAGCATAAGAACAGATGAAATAATGATGATGATAATGATGATGATGATGATGATGATGATGATGATGATGATGATGATGATGATGATGATGATGATCTCAAATTTTGGCACAAGGTCAGCAAGTTTGGGGTAGGTGTAAGTCAATTAAATTGACCCCATTACTCAACTGGTACTCGTTTTATCGACCCTGAAAGAATGAAAGGCAAAGTTGACCTCGGCCAAATTTGAACCCAGAACATAAAGAGGGATGAAATACCATTAAGCATTAAGCAGAATCGTTAGCACATCGGTCAAAATGCTTAATGGCATTTCGTCCGGTGTGCTAACAATTCTGTCAGCTCATTACCTTACCATTCTTGATGATATCAGCATTATGAATATTTAGAATTAAATTAGTCATGCAATTTTGTTGCTTCCAATGAATAAGTACACACTCTTTTGATATTATGTATCAGGAGAGTCATTATACCAGTTATAAACACGTGCTGATTCAACTCGCAATGCTTTGGTCAACCCAAAGCTATTATAGAAGGTATTAACTCGAAATCCCATAAGTGTGACTGAACCCGGAACCATGGAGTTTGGAAGAAAACGTCTTACCACACAGCCATGCGTGCATCTATTTCATTATCATTTTCTCTACATTTAACAATTGTGCCAGTTTTTCACCTTAACTAGGGTTGTCGGATAAATTCCTCTGTTTTTATCTATTTATTTTAATTCTTATTTGTCAACAACAGTTTTAACAAATCAGTCAATAATATATTCTCCTTCATTGTTCATGGCTTCTTGTCAATATTCGACAAGCTTGTCAATGCCTTGATGATAGAAATCAGTGGCTCTTGAAGTGAAGAATTCATTGAGCTATGTTTCAGCTCTACATCATTATTGAATGAAATGTCTCGCAGACTTTTGGAGAGTGACCAAAAGGATAAAAAAAGAGATAATCGAAGGTGCTATACCCGGAGAATATGATTGACGTAGTAGAACTTCCCAAATGAGTTTTTGAATAACATTTTTGGTCAAATTAGGATCATGGTGGTGTGAGTGTCATTGTGTTGAAGAAGTATGCTGTGTTGCAAACCAGATTGTTTGGACATCACCCATCAAGTTAAGGTGACGGTACCATGAAAACATTCCATCTGCTGGGCCAGCTTCCATGTGGATAAACATGGATCCTCATGGATGAGTTGGTTCAAGATCATCATTGAATTGAACAGGTTGGCCAAGATGTGGAGTGTTTGTGAGGTTAAATTTCCTCTCCTTGAGGCATGGAAACCATTTCTGTGCAGCTCTTTCAGTAATAGCACCTTCTCCATACACAGTGCAAATGTTTCAAGTGGCTTTGGCAGCTTTGAAACCTTAAATGAAATTAAAGAGAAGCAGGTGTTGGAATTGCTAAATTTTATTTCACAACCATCAGAGCGCAAAGTGCTCCTCACAAATATACGTTTGTGAGATGGTTGTGATGCGTAAATAGTTTTGAATAGGAACCGGAAAGAGAAGTATGACAATGCAATGTGCATAGGCACACTGAGTTCATAAAATGGAAGAGAAGAATAAAAATGCAATGTGTATGTCAAAGTAAAATGGAAGAGGAGAACAAAAAAGTTATATGATGGTCTGCATGCTATGTCTGACATCAATATCACA
>NC_142953.1:4358138-4360638 GCF_046866305.1 Octopus bimaculoides
AATCGGTTTGACTTGGCTGGCACACTGGAAGGCTGCACCAGGCTCCAGTCTGATTTGGCATGGTTTCCTATGGCTGGGTGCCCTTCCTAATGTCAACCACTCTGAGACTGTAATGGATGTTTCTACGTGCCAATTGCGTGAGCAATGCAAATTCTTCTGAAAGAGTAATAATGAAAGCAGGGGTGCATTAAGCATACTTTTAGCTGAGAAATCAGTTGATAAAATAATTGTCATAGCTAGGGCATGCACTGGAATAATGAAATTGAGATTAGCTATAGACAACTCAATGGCAAGGGTCAACTTTCTGTATGCCCTACAGGCAGAATTGACTGAAGAACTGCTTCTATGAGAACCTTTAGTGATGACTGATAATGACTTCATCGTTGGGGCTGGTAACTTCAATGGACATGATGGTGAATGCGTTGATGGCTTCTGTAATATAGATGGAGACGGTGGATGTGGTTAAAAACGAGGAGAGTGTAAGGTTCCTGGCGTTTTGTGATGATGGTGGCGATGATGTTGGTTGTTGTTGTGGTGGTGACATTGCTGATGGTGGTGATGGTTGTGGTGGCTGTGTGGTGATTGTGGTAGTGGTAGTAATGGTTGTGGTGTTGGTGATAGTGTTGATGGTGGTCATGATTGTACCGGTTGTGGTGATGGTGGTGCAGTTTTTATTGATGGTGGGGGTTCTTGTTGGCAATGGTATAAATGAGAGGGGGATGATAAAGTGATGGTGGGCATGGTGGTAGTAGTTGTAGGAGTAGTGGAAGTGGTGGTAGTGGTAGCAGACTACTTGTTAGTAATAGTGGAATTGGGAAGAAAGAGAGAGAAAGAAAGGGAGTTAAAGAGAGAGAGAGAGAAGGAGAGAAAGAGAGAGAAAGGAAGGGAGTTAAAGAGAGAGAGAGAGAGAGAGAGAGAAAAGGAGAAAGAGAGAGAGAGAGAGAGAAAAAGAGAGGAAGAATAGTAGAGAGCAGAGTTATAGTTATGGTGATGGCGATGCTGATATGGAAGGCAGTTTAGGCATTACATTTGTTTTTCCAATATGTAGGTAAAACAAGAAATAAATGATTGGACAAAAAAAAAATGGCAGCAAAAAAAAAAAAATAATAAAAAAGATTGGGTTATTTTCTCTTGTCAAAGGGAAAAAAAGAAATGCAAAAAAAAAAAATAATCATCACCACAACCACCAAAAAAAAAAACCTCAGAAAAAACAAAAATCAAAAATAAAAATAAGAAAAACAAAAAGGGAGAAAAGACAAGAAAAAAAAAACAAGAAAAAACATGAAAAAATCAAAAATCCAGCAAAAAGACAAATCAAAACAAAACAAAAGAACAAAATAACATTTAAAAATACAAACAGAAAATAAAAAAGTTTAAGATTTCTCTTCTTTTACTGTTTTTTTTTTGTCTTGAAACTGTTTTTTGCTGTATTCTGTTTTCTGTTTCTTGTCTGTTGTAATAGTAGTAGTAGTAGTAGTAGCAGCAGCAGCAGCAACAGTTGTTATTGTTGTTGTATTTGTTGTTGTATTTGTTGTTGTATTCGTTGTTGTTTTTGCTGCTGTTGCTGTCTCTTCAGCACAGGCACGACAGTTTTATTGTTGTAATTATAGTAATTGTTGCTGTTGTTGTTGATTTTGGAGTTGCCTTTTATCCTTAATCCCTTACTTGTTCCAGTCATTGGACTGTGGCCATAATACAGCAATGCCTTGAAGGGTTTTTCTTGAACAAATCAATCCCAATAATGTTTTTCAGTCTGGTACTTATTCTATTAGTCTCTTTTGCTGACACTCTAATTTACAGCGACATAAACAAACCAACACCATTTGTGAAGTGGTGGTAGGATACAAACACAACCACGATACGTGCACACACATGTATGTACACACACACACACACACACACAAGCATACACACACATATATATACATTACACTACCTGTCTTCGTTTTTTGCTTTTTGTGAATTCTCCCTATATATATAAGTGCAGTAGAGAAGAGCACACATTCACTCTCTGCATGTTTGTGAGGAACCCATTGGCCCAGATTGCTGACTTTTCTGATGGCACGCAGATGTCAATGAATGGTTGAATGACCAAATCCTAACTTCTCTGCGAGTTCCTCAACAGTTACAATGAGATTTTGTTCCACCAGGGTTTGTAGGATGTCCTCGTGGAGCTCTGCAGTTCTTCCAGGATGAGGTTCATCTTCTAGGCTGTAGTTTCTGGTTTGGAATTTCTGGAACCACTGTTGACACTGGCTTACGCTTATTGTCTGATCCCCATGCACTGCATTAATATTCCTCACACTTTCCATTGTGTTGTTGCCTTTATTGAACTCATAAAGTAAAATATGCCGAATATACTCCTTTGTCACTTCTATTATAGCTATGAAAAAATAACAGTTAAAATCGAACTGCACTCTTCAAAACTTGCACTAAGAATAAGTGCACAAAGGAGAGTATTGTAGTTTGCTTGAAGCATTGTGTATTGTTTCCAAAGAAT
>NC_142953.1:4370638-4380638 GCF_046866305.1 Octopus bimaculoides
CAATGCTTTGTGAGAGGGTTTGATTTATAGAAACTGAAAGAAGCCTTTTGTATATATACATATGTGTGTGTGTGTGCATGCGCATGTGTGTGTGCATGCGCGTGTGTGTATATGTGTGTGTGTTTCTGTCCTCTTTCTAAATCGAATTGAATTCTAGTCTTATAATCACCTCTACTGGTATTACAGCTGAATATACTGGGTGGCCCAAAAGAAAGTTTACAGTGATTCAACTATCTCTTTCGCATTCATATATTAACAGTTTAGAGCTTAATTATAAAAAAAATATGAAACTATTATTCTATGCTAATTTAGTTAATTGTAAGATAGAAATTTAAATGTAATAAAATGTTTTAAAAGAAATTTAAAGTGCCTACATGATAACTATAAACCTAATTTTGGGCCACCCTGTATATATATTTTATTTGTTTCATTCATTAGATTGTGGCCATACTGGGGCACCACCTTGAGGAATTCTAGTTGCATGAATTGATCCCAAAACTTATTTTCAAAGTCTGGTACTTATTCTGTTGCTCTCTTCGGCTGAGCCACTAAGTTATGGAGACATAAATACACCAACATCAGTTGTCAAAGACAGCAGATAAAAGATAGTGCCAATGGCGCCAACCTTAGTTAGGGGTGGTGGGTGGACAAGTAGGCCTGGCCACCGACTATTTACCCTGTGGATGCTAAAAATATTATCAGGCCATCATCTAAAGTAGCCCCTGAAGTATACATTTATTAATTGTTTATTTACAACCATTAAAACAATAACGAGATAACAATAACGACAGATGTAATAATTTCATTGGAAACAAAATAACATACAGTCCATCTTAATCTTAATCTAACAACCGTCAGAGATAAACAAATTGCAGCGGAAAAACAGCGGAAGGAAAAAAAAAACAATAAGCAACCCACCCTCGTTACTTAAGGAGAAAAAAAAACAAAACATTATTTAATTACCACCTACCCACCCCTTCCGCCACTCTGAGAGAAAAGGACATTATTTAATTACTACCCAACCACCCCTAGCCCAACAATTACCCATATTGCACTATCTTAGCATCCCTTTCTTCCTGACATTACATAGCGTGTTTTTTTTTTGTTGTGTTTTTTGTGGGTTATTTGCAATTTTGTATTTTTTTTTTTGTCCAACTCCTCCAACTCCATCATTCCAATTCCTTACTAAATATTATTGTCTTCTCATTCTTCCTTCTTCGTGTTATTGTTTCTTGTTGTTATGGTCGTGGTTGTTGTTGTTGTTGTTATTATTCTTAGTGGTGTACTTGTTCTTCTTTCTCTTCTTGATATATTCGTAAGCAACCTTCCTTGAAATCTTGGGGTCATAGACTTAGTCTATCACCCAGTCTAACACTACCCACACCACCATCGCCCAGTACTGCAAAGGGCCTCCAAGCGTCTATGTAGTTGCTTGACCAGCTAGAAATAGCAGCCAAAGGGTCAGTGGCACTAACTGAGACTGAACTACACAGGGAAGCAAACTTCTTTACTTCTTAACCATCACACCTCAACAAATTCTGTACAAATCATACAAGCTAAGGGGATGTTAAAACATAATGATGATAATATGATTATAATGATGGTTTAATAACGCTTTTATATATGAATTTTTTACAGATTTTTTAAATTCAAATTTGGAGAGGGGTAATTTAAAAAAAAAAATTAAATCATTTTCTTCACAAAAATTTTAGAGTTTTATTTTAAATTTATTTTCTTATAATTTACTTTTGAATTTTATTTTAACTTATTTTAAAAAAATTTAGTGTCTTAAATATATTTTCTCTTTATTTTTTAAAATTTATTTTATATTCATTTTTTAAAATTTATTATTAAAATTTTTTTTAACAATTTTTTTTGTAATTTTTTCTTTCAATTTTTTTTGTAATTTAAAAAAAAACTTCTTTTCAATTTTTAAAAATTCATTTATAATTTTTTAAATTTGGTATTTTTTTTTACTTATTTTACAAATTTATTTCTTCTTAAATATATCTGATTGAAACAAAAATCTAATTCAAAAAGTTAGTTGCTCATAAAATTGTCATTTATTTTTATTTTATACTCTTAGTTTATTTTTTTATACAATTGCTTAGTATATGTTATATTTTTTTGTGTGATGTGGGGCTGGAGTAGCAAGAATTTTATTTGTATGATGTGTAGAAAATGTCTGTGCTTCCATAATTGAGAAGAAAACGACAAGATAATAACTAGAGTGTGTTTGTGTGTGTATGTATCTGTATACCCCTATATATATATATGTGTGTGTGTGTACATACATGTACATACACATATATATACATATGTATATACATATATATATACATGAACATACATGCATACATATATATATATATATATATATATATATATATATATATATATATATATATATATATATATATATATATATATATATAAATATAACAACACATA
Organism: Octopus bimaculoides; assembly: GCF_046866305.1. Taxonomy (NCBI): domain Eukaryota; kingdom Metazoa; phylum Mollusca; class Cephalopoda; order Octopoda; family Octopodidae; genus Octopus; species Octopus bimaculoides. The sequence continues at coordinate 4,373,090 of NC_142953.1, forward strand.
TGGATGACTTTATATATATATATATATATATATATATATATATATATATATATATATATATATATATATATATATATATATATATGTACATACATACATACATACTTACAAGTAGATCTAGAAACATTTGCGAAAAATACATTCTGTGAAAGCACATTGGCTGAAAGCACCACATCAACCAAAAGACATATTTTTAGTAAGACAAGTTCATAGGAAAACATTTTCATGAAAAAGTAAATTGGTTAAAGCACAAATTAATCAAAAGCACATTAGGAAAAGAAAAGCAGAATTTTTAGTAAAATTTTCATGTTTCTCAAAGAAATGAGTAGAAAGCAATGTAAAATATATTCTACCCAACTAACATATTGTTTTAATGGTTTCTTTCACATGACTTTGGTTAGCCCAGGGCTATAGTAGAATATACTTGCTCAAGGTGCTAATCGATGAGACTGAACCTGAAACCATGTGGTTTGAAATGAAATTCTTATATATATATATATATATATATATATATATATATATATATATATATATATGCATATACATACAGGGTGCAGTGAATATATTGTCTAAATTATGCAAAAATGAAAATAACACTGACTATCTCATTTTAACAGATATATTTACCAAAATTACACAGAAATATCTTGAAATACTAAAGAGCAAATTTATTCAATAAAATCGCTATTGGCTTCAACCACTAGAGATAGCAGCCAAGTGGCACTCAGATTCCTTCAAATCTCACCATGCCATCATAAAAAAATCAGAATGTAAGGGCACATTCGAATAATTTATTCAAAGTGAAGCAAGCAGGACTAAATGATTATTGGAATGTCCATGATTATAAGTCTGATTGATCAGGGATGACCTGGGGCTAAACGATGACAGCAACAGCAACAACAACAAAAACAGCAGCCACAACAACAACAGCTACAAGAACAAAGATGAATATTTTCGTCATGAAATAATCCAATGTGAAAACTCATGAATATTCTAGAAATTTCACTTCATTTATTTTTATGATGCACATCATTATTAGTTGGTACATGAATATGAGTGATAAGTATGATGATTAAATAAATGAATAAAGTAATGATTTGCTTAATTAATTAATTAATTAATTAATTTATTAATTAAAAGTTAATGTGAATTACAGGATTAAATAAGAAAATATTTAAATTTCAATATCATTCTGGCATGCCTGACAATTCAAAAGGAAAAAAAAAAACCAATGTGCACATATGTACGAGTGCATGTGTCATGTATATGTGTGCCTGTGTCATGAACATGTGTATGTGCCATATGTGTGTGTATGTGTCATATATATGTGTGCATGTGTCATATGTATGTGTCATAAATATATATATATATGGGCTTGTTTCAGAGATATATGTGCATATGTCATATATCTGTGTGCATATGTCATATATCTGTGTGCATATGTCATATATCTGTGTGCATGTGTCATGTGTATGCGTGCATGTGTCAGGTTTGTATGTGACAGCTCATGCAGTCATGTGTACCCCTTCATTCATGCATTTATATAAATAGCATCCATTTGTTTTATACCTGTTTTTCTCTTTCTCTATCTATCTATCTATCTATCTATCTATCTATCTATCTATCTATCTATCTATCTGTCTATCTGTCTGTCTGTCTATACATACATACATACATACATACATACATACATATAGGTGCAGGCATGGCTGTGTGGTAAGAAGCTTGCTTCCCAACCATATGGTTTTAAGTTCAGTCCCACTGCATGGCACCTCAGGCAAGTGTCTTTTACTATAGCCTTGGGCCTCATAGAAGCAATGACACGTAGCCAAGACCTTTGACAATATGCTGTGCTTGAGAAGACTCATCAAGCTAAGTGAAATCATAGTCGTAGCTAATGCCACTATCATGTAACTGGCATATAAAAAGCGCCCTTCAAATGCTGGGCGATATGCCATGTAAATATATATATATATATATATATATTATATATTATTTTTTATTATTTAATTGAATGCAATGTATCCATTTCCAAGTAAGCATATATATATATTGGATAATGAAATGAATAGTTTACACCTGGTAGTTTACTGGTAAAGCACTTCACTTTCACGATGATCGCTATGTATATGGTAAATGAAGGATGGAAGATATGAGAATTTATTATTAATCACAACAATTGTTTTGACCCATCTAGTACTGATCCCTCATGGGTGAGACACTCAACAACTGGTTCAAGAACATCCAGCAGTGCAGATGTTTTTCATTGAGTGATAAATAGACACAACTCGTTAAAATGATAGTTCTGCAAAATATCTATTTTCATTTACATAGAAGATCAAAAATAGGAACTTGGCTAGCTCCTGGCAAACCATTCCCTCCATGCCAGCATGGAAGGTGGACGTTAAATGAGGATGATGACGATACATATATGAGTGTGTGTATATATATATATATATATATATATATATATATATGGCATGTAAAAAGCACCCACTACACTCTCAAAGTGGTTGGCGTTAGGAAGGGCATCCAGCTGTAGAAACTCTGCCAGATCAGATTGGAGTCTGGTGTAGCCATCTGGTTCGCCAGTCCCCAGTCAAATCGTCCAACCCATGCTAGCATGGAAAGCGGACGTTAAATGAGGATGATGATGATGATGATTATTATATATATATATATATATGTACACACACATATATACATATATGTGTTCATGCATATAAATATATATACACACATATACATACACATACATACATGCATGCATACATACATACATACATACATACATACATACATACATACACATATATATATATATATATATATATATCTATATTCTCATAGTATTTCGGATCTAAATTTGATAGATCTGCTAATTTTCACGCCTTAACCCTGTTTAATGTCTACCATTGACTTCACTTTCCCTTGTTGCTTCTTTCTTTTTGTTTATAAAACATCATTACAACAACAACAACAACAACTACTACTACTACTACTACTACTACTACTACTACTACTACTACTACTACTACTACTACCATTTCTTTTCTTTCACCTTAAGACCAACATCCCATTCAAATCCCCCGTTGGGCCTAGCTTTCAAAAATAGCAATAATACTTTCTATTTTTTTATTTTATTTTTTTTTTTAGAATTATTTTAATTTTTAGTTGCAGCCCATTCCACCCTTTAATTGCTTCGTTATAAATTACATCAAAGCAATTCAATAACCTTTCTGAACTCTTATAAGAATATTCAAATTGATAAACCTCATTAATCAATGAAAATCTGATAAACCTGCCAAAACAATAAATCACAAGGGAATGAGGTATATATAAACCATTAATGTTTTATATGTGGTTAATTTTTCCTGAATCTTAAATTCTAACTTATTTTATGTGCTCAACTACTTATATGTATGTATGCTGTATGTAATATATATATTGACCCAAGGCATTGAGCTGACGGAATCATTAGCATGCTGGGAAAAATGCTTAGTGGCATTTTGTCCATTTTTATGTTCTGAGTTCAAATTCCACTGAGATCATCTTTGCCTTTCATCCTTTTGGGGGTCGATTAAATAAGTACTTGTTGAATACTGGAGTCAATGTGATCAACTAACCCCTCCTTGAAATTACTGGCCTTGTGCCAAAATTTGAAACCAATGTATGGGTGAGTATATAAACCTTGGAGGGATAAAAAATACCCAATATTAAACTGGTTGAATACTTAACGATATAAGTACATACATATATATTATTATTAATATTATAATAACCAAAAGAGAAGATGGAGATAAGATCAATAAAAGTTTATTAATACACTGACAAGACCAGACCTACAATTGTTTCAATTCATCACTTGCTGCATAAAATCAACCAAATTTAATTTAGTTTAACTAAATCAATTTAGTTAATTACTTCAAGTGAGAATATCTTCAGAGAAGGATGTACAAAGATATTTATCATATTTAAAACATAATGAAAGTATTAAAAAGGAAGAATGCAGTGTACCATTAAAGTTAAAAATATATACATTTATATATATACATATATTCTCTGTGTTTATTTTCTCGTGTTCCTCTCTATTGAAGAGCATAGGCTTGAACTTTAAAAGACTTTCTCACCTTCCTGAGTGTCAAACTAATACACCTGCTTGTTGTTTATACATCTATCTTTGTTTTTCTGTAAATTTCAACAATATATATATATATATATATATATATATATATATATATATATATATATATATATATATATTATGTATAGGGTTGGCCAAAAGTCAGCCGACGGTAAATCAAAAATTCCATAAATACTTAATATTTAATTTTATTTATTCATTCCAATTATGAATGTTTAATAATTGAATGCTGTGTGTTAAAATCACCATTTGTTTTCTTGTCTATTTATTGACGAAGTCTCATATAAAATAATTTTTTTGTTTTAATCTTGAAATTAAATGGTTTTGATTTACTATCAGGTGACTTTTGGCCAACCCTGTATATTACACACAGACACACACACATATATTGGCAGAATTGTTAATGGGCCAGGCAAAATGCTTGGTGGTATTTCATTCATTTTTACATTCTGGGTTCAAATTCTACCAAGGTCGAATTTGCCTTTCATACTTTTAGGTTTGATAAAATAAGTACCAGTTGAATACTGGGGTCGATGTACTCGAATTACCCCCTCCCCAAAATTGCTGGCCTTGTGCCAAAATTTGAAATCAAATTATTTATCGACCTATTTACTTTGGCAAAAATTGTTACAAAAGTTGTATTTTTTAAGAACTAACAAAATTAATATATTTCTCTTTTGCTTAAATATAAATTGGAAAAAAAAAATCAATCAAAAACATAATTTAATTTAAAAAAAAAAATAAATAGATTAAAAAATATTTTATTTGAAACCACAATACTTTTATTTGAAATTATTATAGAATTATATCAGATTTGTTATTAATCATAGTTTTAGCATCCAGATTATTCACATATAATAGTAATTAATTAATTTTTTTTATTTGTTTAGCTCTTTGTTGTTTGTCTGCTTCTTCTTCATCCTAATACTTCCCTTCTACATATAGACACACACACACCACCATCAGCATCATCTCTCCCTATCCCTACATCCAAAAACTGATTAAAATGTTGGATTACAAGTCAATAGGTTATCAGCTGAAATTTTGCCATCGACATTATGTTACTTCAAAACTTTCTTCCTTGTCTCCCACCAACACCATCTCATTTCTTTTTTAAATGCTACTATATATGACTTCAGCTGTTTACATAAGTGTTATGTTTACTGTATGACTTTAAATGTTCTGGATATGATTTAAGATTGCATCCAGCAGTGGAAGCCCTAGTTCAGGAATTAGAAAGGTTTTGAAGAGAGTGGAACTACCTCCTAGCTACTGTCGTTCCTGAGTTTACTCGGCTGTGGAGCAATGACACTTGTCAGGGGTCCCAATTATGGATGAACTACCAGTTTATGGAAGAAGCTCCAAGCACAAACCCTCACAGTCTTGTGAGTTCTTTGAGAAAGGTAAAAACTAGGGGAGTCAACAGCAACCTCGAATCAAGGAGAAAACCCCTCAGGTGGTCCAGTGTCCTCTTTCATGCCCTTCAAAGAACACCAGGGTAGGTAAGAGATCTTTAGCCCTTAATGGTATTTCACCTAGGAGAAGGCCATTCCAAAGTAAAAACCTACAGTTTGGTGGTCACTGCACCTGTCTTAGCCACTGAGCCATTTTGGTCAGACCTTCAAGCCTAAAGTGTGGGATCGGATCGTACAGACTGACCCCCACTTTAAACTATGTACCTAGAACAGGACAGGCAGGAAGAAAAGCCCTGCAGTGTCAAGGGTTGGTTTATATAGCCACATGAAGGTGGGCTGGTCTCCCCCATGATCTTTAGACATGAAGAAACTGCCATCATCATCATCATCATCATCATCATCATCATCATCATCATCATCATCATCGTTATCATCATTATCATCATACACCGATAGAGTAAGTACCAGACTTAATAATAAAAATAAGAACTGGATTCTATTTGTTGAACTAAAACCCGTGGCTGCAGTTCAATGATTGAATCATGTAAAAGATCAAAGAAGATATACATTATTCTTTCGATACATTTCCAATAATTTTAATTATGGACGATTGTGTGAAGCTCTTTGTAGAGTTTGTTCAGCTCTTGATATAAATATATTACATCAAAACAGCAAACATTTTGAAGACATGTCATAAAGGAATTCTCAATCAAAACAAAATCTTGTAATTAACGACACAAAAAGTAACAGGTATATATCTAATATTGTTAATTACTAAACTTTGCTCAATTAGTAGATAATCATTGTTACTAGTTTTTGTATTTAGTTTACAAGATTCTTGATGTATGGAAACATATTTTGTTGTATATTGGGAGGTTCAATATGTCAGTAATAAACATGCACACTAGTTCTATTTCACTTCTTTATTGTTTATTTGTCAATCGGTTAATCCTTTGACCAGTTAACTAATTGATTGTTTGATTGCTTGTTTGGCCGGTCAGTCAATCAGCTAGATTCATCAAAGTCTTTTTGTTGCTATCCATAACCCCTTCAGTGATATGTTAGCCAGGGTCCATATGACCCCTGAGGGTCAATACAAGATTGGGTGGGGGTCATGCAAGTAGATCTACAGGAGTATTTAGAGGATCCATTAAAAAAAATTTTTGCTTCAGATGTATTTCTTGCAAGAAACATATACACACACACACACACACACATACACATACACACACACAAAGACAGGTAGACACAAACACACGGAAGTGCATATGCAAAATACACACAAATGTAAACTTGCACATAAAGACACACACAAGCATACACACACATACACACATGTATACTTACACACAGATACACACACTGACAAACACACACACATGCACTCTTACACACACAAACACACAAACTCAAACTTGCACAAGAAACATACACGAACCCAAATATAAACACTCACAAAAATACATTTACACACGCACACACACACACGCACACACACACACGCACACACACACACGCACACACACACACGCACACACACACACGCACACACACACACGCACACACACACACGCACACACGCACACGCACACACACTGAAATATGTAATATTTGAAAGATTCTATTCAAATTATCAACAACAAATATTTTTTAAAAAATATAAACCGCCTCTACAGTTGGAGAAAATTTTTTTTTTTTATTTATATCCATTTATTTATTTATTTATTTATTTATTTATGCATTTATTCACTTCTTTTGTTTTTTGGAAACCTCTAAATTTGGCATTGCTTCACTAAATCTACCAATTCTGAGGCCCCACCACAACACTTCGGTATCCTCATCATAATTCTCATCCCCACTATTATTATTATCATCATCATCATTGTTATCATCATCATCATCATAACTTTATTATTGTTATTGTAGTTATTATTATTATAATATTGTTGTTATTATTGTCATTGTTACTTTATTATTATTATTATTATTA
>NC_142953.1:4390638-4393138 GCF_046866305.1 Octopus bimaculoides
AATTCTGCTGAGGCTGTTTTTGCCTTTCATCCTTTTGAGGTCGATGAAATAAGTACCGGTTGAGCTCTGGAGTCAATGCAATCAATTCACTCCTTCACCCAAAATCACCAGCCTTGTGCCAAAATTTGAAACCATTATTATTATTATTATGATTATTATTATTATTATTATTATTATTGTTATTATTATTATTATTGTCATCATCATCATCATCATCATTTCTAGCATAGATCATGAGACTACATAATAAATCAAATTTAGTTGATACAAATTTCTTGGTATGTTCTCGGTACTTCACTGAACCTGGTGTGATTTGAACTCTGATTGTAATAAGGGATGAGATTAAATGCGATAAACCATTTTTTCTGGTGCTCTGCTAATTTAGCAATCACTGCTTTTAACAACAACAACAACAACAACAACAACAACAACAACATCAACACGTTCACAATGATAAAATAAAAAAGAGAAATCAATGGTGTGTTGGTTTTATACTATCATTTTTCCTTCCGTCTTTCACTGTAAAATAATGGAACAGATTCTGTCTGGACAAACATGGCTTTTTTTAGACTTCTTGAATGAATTACGATAAAGACAGGGGAAAAAGAAAGGAAAAAAAATCATTCCAGAAAATACTAAAGGAAAAGAAAAATTTATATACATGTGTGTGTGTATGTATGTATACACATATATATGTGTGTGTATATATATATATATATATATATATGCACTTATATATATACATATATTCATATGTATATGTATGTATATACTGTACATATATGTTTTTTATAAAAAAACTTTTGTAAATGTATATATACATATATACATATGTAATATACATCTGTATATTGTATTTATATATATACACACACACACACACACACACACACACACACACATATATATATATATATACATACACACACATATATACATACACACACACACACACACATATTCCCTTGTACTACTGCAACCACCAGTAACACCACTACTCTTACTACAACTATTGCTCAGTGAAACTTGTCATGTTGCTGCTGTTTCCCCTAGACTATTATTCATGATTCCTGTATATAGAAATGTAAACAACAGACACACAACAATCATTTTCCTGTTGCTGTAAGACAAACTTCTGCTATGGACTTAGATAAAATATACTAAAAAAACCCACTTTATCTTGACTGCACCTCACTCTGGCATTCTGCTTCTGTTGTTATTGTTTAACACCAGGTCAAACTTGGTCAAGCAGACTTATAAACAAAGACAATCCATCCATGACCATCCTGTCTTTTCAGAGATAGTTTATTTCATACTAGATTGCGTTATCAGATTTGTGAAGGTGCATACCTAATGGAGGCACATGGCTTAGTGGTTAGGGTGTTAAACTTGGGATTGTGAGATTGTGGTTTCGAATCCTGGATGGTGCAATGCATTGGTGTCCTTGAGTGAACCCCTTCATTCCACTTTGCTCCAGTCCACTCAGCTGGCAAAAATGAGCAACCCTGCAATGGACTGGTGTTCTGTGCAGGGAAGAATATACACACCAGAGAAACCAGAAAACCAACCTTCTGCTCTTCATGGAGTAATGTGGACTAACCATAACCTAATGGTTAGCATGTTGCACTCATAGTTGTAAGATACTGGTTTCAATTCCTGGCCCAGGTAGTGCATGGTGTTCTTGAGCAAGACACTTCATTTTACATTAGTCAAGTTACAGGAACTGAACTTGCAAGTACTCTTTCATCCATCATATTCACCAGACCTTGCACCAACTGACTATCATGTTTTCCAGTCTTTGAGCAACATTTTGCAAGGAAAAAACATCAAATCTGAAGAAGATGCAAAAACAGCTTTTTGTGATTTCATCACCTCTTGCTTTCCAGAATTCTTCACTGCCAGCATAAATAAGCTACCGATAAAATGGCAAAATTGTGTTGATAATTTAGGTGCATACTTTGATTGACTGCATTGCGTTTTGTTGAGATAATGTCAAATAAACTTACAATTCAAAATCGGACATTTCATTCTTAATGACCTGATATATATATTTTGTATATGAAACCCAAGCTGTTACATTTGATTTATTTATTAACTTAATTGTTTCTCTACATATATATATATATATATATATATATATATATATATATATATATATATATATATATATATATATATATATATATATATATATATATATATATGTATTTGGTTAATGAGAGTGAGAGGAGATGGAAGATGTGACAATTTTTATTAATCCCTACAATTGTTTCAAACTATCTAGCATCAATCCCTCATGGGTGGGATACTTAACAACTGGTTTAGGAACATCCATCAGTGTAGATGTGTCTCTTCAGGTGATAATTAGATATAACTTTTTTTTAAAATAACAACTGTTCTGCAAGGTAGCAACAACAACAACAATAATGATGACAGTAACAACAGCAACACAGCAACAGTGACAACAACAATGACGATGACAATGATGTTGATGATGACA
>NC_142953.1:4395638-4405638 GCF_046866305.1 Octopus bimaculoides
ACTAAGCATTTTTCTCACCATGCTAATGATCCTGCCATCTCAGTGCCTTAGCAACAACAACAACAACAATAATAATGATTTTAAAGTTTTGCCACAAGGCTAGGAACTTTGGGGGAGGAGACGAGTCGATTACATTAACCCCAGTGTTTCACTGTTACTTAATTTATTGACCCTGAAAGGATAAAAGGCAAAGTTGACTACGGTGAAATTTGAACTTAGAACAAAAAGGCAGAAGAAACACTACCAAGCATTATGCCCGGTATGCTAACAAGCATGCCAGCTTACCACCTAAACCAGTGTTTCTCAACGTTTTTATCCTTGCATAACCCTTAAAATAAATTACATGTCTCTAGGAATCCCAGCACAAAAAAATTATACACCATATCTTTCCCATATTTTTTCATCATAGTTCATGTGGTAAATATCATATATATATGATATATAATGGAATAGTTAGTATGAAGCATTGTGTGGAATATATTATATAAAATTTGTGGGTAAGACCATGTAGTAATATGAAAATTACTACATGGTCTCTCGATCTGCTAGAAATAGCTGCTAACTATTCATTAGATCATGCTCTGTCATCTTAAAACATGCTGGACACAGATAACATGGAAGTTTCTACATGCTCTCTTGATCTGTTAGAAATAGCTACCAAATATTCCTTAACTCGCCCCCTACCATTTTAAAACAGGCAGGGCACCTTAAATAATGTACTCCTGCATACACAAACAGTACCTAAATAGAAGCCAAGATGAACATGGCCAAAATACCCTTCATAAGAGGTCGGCACAATCAGGGCCCACATGGGGCAAAACAAGCACTACTACAGTTACAGTGCTAACCTTTTGCATTTCATACCCATTTCATACATATTTATATATACATATGCACAAATACACACACGCATAAGCATACACTTGCACACACATATATACACACACATATATACACACACATATATACACACACATGCTAAGACATGTTGTTAGTTTCTTTCTTTCTTGCTTGCTTACTTTTCCCTTTTTTTCTTTCCTTTGATTGATTACTAAACCTTTGACATTAAAGTTTTTCCTTAACTTTCTCCCCGAAGTGGAGTGGAGCAACATTTCTAAATAATGTGTGTGTGTGTGTGTGTGTGTGTGTGTATGTGCGTGCACGCGCGTATGTGTGTAGATGTAATTATATATATATCTATATGTACACACACACACGCACATATCTATAAGTATACATATATATATATATATATATATATATATATATATCACGCTTTCCTTTCCCGAGCGTCTGATAACACTATCCGTATCACGCTTTCCTTTTACCGAGCGTCTGATAACACTATCCGTATCACGCTTTCCTTTTACTGAGCGTCTAATAACACTATCCGTATCACGCTTTCCTTTTACCGAGCGTCTAATAACACTATCCGTATCACGCTTTCCTTTTACCGAGCGTCTAATAACACTATCTGTATCACGCTTTCCTTTTACCGAGCGTCTGATAACACTATCCGTATCACGCTTTCCTTTTACCGAGCGTCTAATAATACTATCCGTATCACGCTTTCCTTTTACCGAGCATCTAATAACACTATCCGTATCACGCTTTCCTTTTACCGAGCGTCTGATAACACTATCCGTATCACGCTTTCCTTTTACCGAGCGTCTAATAATACTATCCGTATCACGCTTTCCTTTTACCGAGCATCTAATAACACTATCCGTATCACGCTTTCCTTTTACCGAGCGTCTGATAACACTATCCGTATCACGCTTTCCTTTTACCGAGCGTCTGATAACACTATCCGTATCACGCTTTCCTTTTACCGAGCGTCTGATAACACTATCCGTATCACGCTTTCCTTTTACCGAGCGTCTAATAATACTATCCGTATCACGTCCTCACATTGTTGTTTTTTGTTATTGTTTTTTGTCTTTTTTTTAACTTATATATATATACATATATATATATATAAATATACATACTTATAGATATGTATGTGTGTGTTGTGTGCATCTATATGTATATGTATCATTATCTGTTTAGCTATATATGTATGTCTGTATGCATACATAATTTACATAGATAAACAAATATCCTTACAAGCATACATACATGCGTATATACATATTAATATATACATCTGTAAATACATATATATATATATATATATATATATATATATATATATAGATAGATATATCTATATATATAGGTTCATTTGTAGAAATACATTAACCTGGAGGAGAAGCATACTCTAAGATGTAGAGCAGTTAATATTATGGTGGGGTAGGCTGGTTTATGGGGTTACCCTGGGTTTCTCACTCATAAGAGTTCCAGCACTGCTTCAAATAATGGAAAACGCACCTGAGCCGATGCATTGCTTCAAATGGAGAATACTTTGAAGGCGATAAAAGTGTAAACATGTAAAACTAAGTGAAAAAAAATAACATTGCAAAATTCTGGTTTCTTTGGAGTACCCCCTCGTACAGTCACCAGTAATTGTTCAAGGCAGACAAATGTCTAATATGATGAAAAATCTACCAGGGTCAATAGCTCTATACACACTGTATAAACCTTTGAGGAGAAGGCAATTCTTCTAGGAGAAAGATATTTGGATATAAAATTAGTACCACTCATCTTGCAATGCTTGTCATTGGAACCTACTTTGGTGACTAAGAGAGTGGCGAAAGTGTTGTACAAGCTTTTGTCACTGAAATCTAATGATGTACTGATGTCTTGCTGTAATTTTGTTTCTTGATCTATTTTATATTTTATAAAGGTCTGTGATGGATGATTATCACAAGTGATATCTGACATAGGCAAGGATGAAAGCAAATCAGAACAATCACATTGAAAGTAAGATGCCTATCATCCGATAAAATGAGACAATTATCATATGTGTGTGTGTGTGTGTGTGTGTGTGTGTCTTTGTTTAGATATCTCTCAAAGGAAAAGGAAATTCTGAAATAACACCTGCCTCATTTGCAAAGCTGGAGATCTTGCTTTTCTTGTTTCTGGACTACTTAGCTTTGTAGATGTGACCATTAGCAGTGCTGTGCAAGCTGCTATTCACTTTAAATTTCAGCTCTGGAATTGCTGGCAGCCATTGTCTTTCACATCTAGGCCAAGTTAATTTGTCAGAGATGGCAATACTTGTTTTGAGTTGACAATCACCATTGTGTGTGCGTGTGCATGCATGTGTGTGTGCATGCATGTGTGTGTGCATGCATGTGTGTGTGTGTGTGTTACAAGGGGTCACCCAAAAGTAGCCAGAAACGTTCTCTGTGGTTCAAGCCTGTTGTATTTCAGGTTTCTGCTGCTAGAAGCCACTTGATATGACCCTCAGGAATCAGTCTGCTGACCTGCAGTGTAGGGTGAGGTCGTGCTGCCATGTTGTGCATTTTTGCTTTGCGGTGCTTCTCCCCTGTTTGTTGGTTTTTGCGAAGGCTGAAATAAAGGAACAGTGTGCTTCCATGAAATTCTGTTTTCTGCTGGGAAAAACGGCAGCCAAAACAGTTATCAGGCTTCAAACAGCTTACAAGGATGCTGCCATGAGCAAAACACAAGTTTATGAGTGGTTTCCATACTTTAGGAATGGTCACTTGTCGCTTCAAGACCAACCTTGTTCAGGGCAACTGTCGACCTCCTGAACAAATGAAAACATTATGAAAATTCGTGAACTGAACTTGGAGGATGGCACCGAACAAGTGACGAACTTGTTGACATGACTGGTGTGTCCTGGAGCTCCTGTCAACAAATTTTGTGCAAGGAATTGCGAATTAAAAGTGTTGCAGTAAAATTTGTGCCTTGTCTGCTCATGGAAGATCAAAAGCAGTCATGTCTGAATGAGTGTCGTGGACTAAAAAAACAGTTGGAAGTTGATTTGGACCTTTTTTTCGAACATCATCGCTGGTGATGAAAGCTGGTGCTACAGAATTTGCAGATGTGAAAGAGGTGAAGAAAAAAATGACGGCAGCGTTAAAATGCATCACTTTGCAAGAATTCTAGCTCTGCTTTGAATTGTGGAAAATATGTCTTGACCGATGCAGTGCTTCAAATGGGGAATATTTTGAAGGCAATAAAAGTATCAACATGTAAAAATATTGCGAAATTCTGGTTTCTTTTGGGTTCCTTCTCATATGTATATGTGTACAAGTATGTGTGCATGTCTTACTGTTTGTGTTTGACCCCCATCACATCAGTGTTGGTTTGTTTGCATCCAATAGAATGAGTACCAGACTGGAAATTAAGTACTGAGGTCTACTTGTTTGACTAAGCCCTTCAAGGCCATACCACGGCATAGTTCCAGTCCAATAAATGAAGGAAGTAGAAGAAAAATAGGTGTGTGTGTGTGTGTGTGTGCGTGCATTTGTGTATTTTTGCATATATGTTTCTCTGTATGTACATAGCACACATACATATGTATAAAAAATACATCTAAATGTTTATGTACTTCAGTATTTACATACTACTCCACATACACAAACACACATGCACACACACACACACACACACACACACACACACACACACACACACACACACACACACACACAACTTAAATAAATTACACGAACAGATAAAATACTAATTCATGCATACAAACACATTTACACACACACACACACACACACTTCTCAAATACATATTATTTACATACCAACTGACAGACGGACAGGCAGACGGACAGACAGGCAAAACACATACACAAGCATAAAACTACTACACAGACTCAGATTATAATAGGCAGACGACATACAGTTACACGCAAACAAGCAAATCATCTTAGACACAGGCTGACTAACTCTCAAACAAATGCACATACACTCACATAGGCATAGAGACTGATTCACCAATTTGCATAGTTTAACAGAGAATGGTATTTAAAAAAAGTTAAAAGGCTTTTTCACATCACTAAATATAATAAAGAAAAAGATATGCATACATACATACATACATACATACACACAAGCACACACACACACATATATATATACACATATACGCACATATAGACACTTTCACATGCATACACATTATATGCAAATTAATATTGTTATTATTATTATTATCGTCATATTAAAAGTATGTATTTATGTACACACACACACACACACACACGCACACACACACACGCACACACGCACACGCACACACACACACACACACACACACGCACACACACACGCACACACACACACACACACACGCACACACACACACGCACACACACACACACGCACACACACACACGCATTGTTATATATGTGCGTGATATGCAAGTGTCTTTATATATATATATATCTGTGTGCATGTGTGTGTGTGTGTGTATTTAGAATATATATAATATGTATATATGTACATAATATGTATATATTTTCATGTCTATATATACTTATACATGTCTATATACTTACATACATACATACATACATACATATATATATATATATATATATATATATATATATATATACACACACATATGTATATGTACACATATATACATATATATTAATACTAATTTATAAGTATACATACACACATGATACAACTTGTGTGTGTGTCTATATATTTGTGTATAGGTATGTATGTATTCCTATACGAGGGCTTTTCTTTACAGCTAGACTACGGCTACCATTACCACTACCAACACCACCACTGACAACAACAACAATAATCACAACAACAACAACACCAGCACCATTATATTTAATCCAATATTTCCTCTTTCAATTGCTTAATCTTTCTTCCCCCTCATTTAATCCTTATCATGTATTAAGATTACAATTTAAAAGCTAAAATTTTCGATAATTCCTTTTTAAATATTTGGAAAATATTAATACATACAACACATATATACATACATATATATGTGTGTGTGAGTGTGTGTGTGTGAGTGTGTGTGTGTGTGAGTGTGTGTGTGTGAGTGTGTGTGTGTGAGTGTGTGCGTGCGTATAAATATATATACATATACATACACACACACGTTTATATAAATGTATATGTATGCATATGCATATATATATATATATATATATATATATATATGCAGACACACATATATACACACACATACATATATATTTATGTGAGTATGTATGTGTGTATATATGCATGTATGTGTGTATGCATGTACATATGTATGTCTCTACATACACAAGTATGTATGCATGTATATATGCATGTATGTATATGCATATGTATGTATGTATGCATATATATATATATATATATATATATATATATATATATATATATATATATATATATATATATATATATATGTATATATATATATATATGTATATATATATTCTGTCCTTGCTGATGATGTTTCTTTTGTTAATTTTTGTCAAACTTTAAAAATGTTTATTTTTTAATTTTTTTTTTTTTAAATTTTATATTTTTGGCATCTGTTTTGATTTTTAAAATGTTTTTCGTCTCAATTTTTATGCTTATTTTTTTCTAAACACACATGCGCACACACACACATACATATATACATATGTACATACATACATACATACATACATACATACATACATATAGATATGTGTGGGTGTATGTCTGTGTGTGTATATGTATATATATATATATATATATATATATATATATATATATATATATATGCGTATGTGTGTGTCTGGGTGTATGTCTATGTGTGTGTATATATATATATATATATATATATATATATATATGTCTGTGTGTATCAAACTTATTTCTGACCATAAAATATAATCATCATCTTCATCATCATCATCATCTTCAATACACTACTTCTACCACCACCACCACCACCACCACCACCACCACCACCACCACCACCACTACTACTACTTCTACCATGGCCATCGCCGCCACCGCCACCACCACCACCACATTGTGCCACTGCTGCTGCCACTGTTGCTGCCGCCACCACCACCACCACCGTCACTACTACTACTACTACTACTACTACTACTACTACTACTACTACTACTACTGTTGCTATTGTTATTTTTCAGCTATGGCAACATGAAAGTTGAGAGATAAAATGTTTTTGAAGTACAAATTTATTGCTTTCACAATACTGCTTAAAGATTGATATAAATTTATACTTTGATAGTTAAATAACGACAACAACCACAACAACAACAACATCAACAGCAACATTACATCTACACATACATATATACCTATACATACATACATATATGTGTGTGTGTGTGTGTGTGTTTATAATAAATAGAAACCTATACATATTTAAGTATGCAAGCGAACATATACATACATGCATATACATAGACATACATACATACACACACACACACACACACACACACACACATTACCATCATCATCATTGTTTTAATGTCCACTCTTTCATGCGCTTGTGTGGTCAAATGGAATTTTGCTGAGGCAGATTTTCTGTGGCCTGATGCTCTTCCGGTTGCCAACCCCCACCTGCTTCCAGGACCAGACATGTTTTCATGGCATACTGGAAACAAAGGACACAGCTTGCGTAATGGTGATACTCGTTTACAACTATCATGCAATGTTAAGGCAAGGGACAGTAACAAGCATATGCGCATACACACACACACACACACACACACACACACACACACACACACAAGCACATGCACATGCACATACATATATACATATATATATATATACATATGTGCATATATATATATATATATATTCACACACACACACACACACACACACACACACACACACATACATATATACAATTATATAATATATACATTCATATGTACATTGTGTGTGTGTATATATGTATATATATATACTCACACACACACACACACACACACACACACATACATATATACAATTATATAATATATACATTCATATGTACATTGTGTGTGTGTATATATGTATATATATATATATATATATATATATATATATATATATATATATATATATATATATATATATATATATATATATATATATATATACATATATATAGATATTTATACATACTTTGTTATTATTAAAGCTGCAAAAATATCCCATAAATATCACAATAAACTGCTACTCAGAGTGTCATGTTTCTGTTCATTACTCCAGTCCAGTCATCTGACAAAAATGAGTAATCCTGTGACGAACCGGGGTCTCGTCCAGGTGGGGAACTTATACACCTTGAAACCAGGAAACTGGCCCTTATAAGTCGGCATGATTTTAGAACGTAACTTTACTCTACTAAATGTGAGATGTTATTGGGGAAGGCTAGAAGGGGTAAAATGAAGTGTTGTGGAGGTTGAGAAACTATGGAGTGTAGGGCTGTAAGAGACATAGCAGCAGAGAGTAAGGAGTAGTGAGTGAGTGAGTGCAAGGAGAGGTACAGTCCAGGTTGATAATACCCTATATGTAAAACACACCCAAGTCACACTAAAATTCTTTCAAATACCTAGAAAACAGGTCCTCAACAAGTTTATCCAAACAAGTATGGTGATTAAAAGCAACTATTTCTACCCCTATCAAAATCCACTGGTCAATCTTAGAGAGGTGAACCCATAAAAACATGGATCATACTGCTGTTCTATGAAATGTAAATTATGTTTGGACAAATTGGCCTTAAAGTGAAAATCTGAACTATTGAATAACTGTAGGCATTCTTTGAAGTTTTTGACATCAAGTCCTTTGTCACTAAATGATTAATATATATATATATATATGTAACCATTTCTTGCTTCCATAGATGTTTTATTATTTTTTTATTATTATTACTTCAAATATGTTGGCTGTATATTTTTATAATTTTTGCATTATTGAACTCACATTGATTCTTCCGACTGTCACATTTGGTCTTTATACAATTTTATGAATGGTTTTACATTTATTTTTTATATGGCCTTTTATTGATTAGGTTAAGTCTAATACACATGTTATATTATTTCATTGTATTATTATTACCATTTGAAATTATCACTTTAGTTTTGAATTGATTGACTTTTTTTTCCATATCCCCACATATATATTTTCCATGTTCTTACATATTTCAGAATTGAATTTTGTCCATTTTATTTTGATCAGGTTTTGTCTCTGTATGTCTGCTTTTTGTTTTGCTTTTGTTTTTGGTTTTGTCTCTTTCACATCCTACAAATACAATCATATCTTTAAGTCTCTATCTATCTAACATCTCAATCTAATGCATGCTTTCTAATGTCTCCTACCTCCTACGTTTATATGCATATATGTATTATCTAAATCTATTAGATGCAAGCTGTCAACAGTGTTTGAAGGGTTAGTTACTGCCCCCTTCTTTTTTTCTTATTTTTCTGTTTGTTTTTCTTTCTTTCCAAAGCCTTGCATGGATTCCTACTCCCACTTCATTATTAATATCTTATTTATTTGTTTATATACTTTTGACTGTATATGCAGTGGCTTGTTCATGGAGCCAGAAACAATACCAAATTAACTAAAACTCACTCAGATGCTTCCAAAATGTGTGAAAAAATCTTGGCTTCTGCTATTCATCCCTTTTTTATAAGGACAAAATTGTTTCACTATATTCTTCGTTGTTTTCAAAATTAATTTAAACCAAGTATAGTAACAAGTGTGATAAAGTGAAATTTCATTTTAATTTATGCACTAAACCTTTATCTTAATTTAGACAAAGTTGTTTTACTAAATTCTGCATTAATTTCAAAATTTACTGAAGCAAAGGCATTATTTTCCAGCAGAAATATATTAACAAAAGGGTTAAATCTGTTAAAGAGTAAAATATAAATGAATACATGAATAATGTTTTTTTTTATATAATTGTAGACCTCATCTCCAAGAACAACTTCGTATAAGAGCATATATATATATATATGTATATATATAATACATATAACAAAAAAAAAAAAAAAAGAAAAATGCATCAGACTATCTTTTTTCTATGTATTTCTAGACTGATCAGTTCATATATACATAAGTCATATTTGAATGTAACAATTGTCTATGTTTGTTGTGAGACAAT
>NC_142953.1:4413138-4418138 GCF_046866305.1 Octopus bimaculoides
CACCATCATCACCACTATCATCATCACCACCGACACCACTGCCGGCACCACCACAACCGACCAACACACCACAAAGCAACAACAACAACAACAATGCTACCATTAATTGCTAACACCATCATATACCGATCCATCCATCCATCCGTCCATCCATCCATCCGTCCATCCATCCATCCGTCCTCCTACCCTCTATTATCTTCATCTTCCTCACCACCCAGCTTCTGTCTACCCTCCACTACTTGTTTGTGCTGCCACGACTGAAGCATAATTCTGTGTATGGCTGTGTGTGTGTGTGTGTGTGTATATGTGTCTGTCTAAATGCGTGTGTGTTAATGCGTATGTGTCTATGTATATGTGTGTGTGTGTGAGTCTATATATATATGTGTGTGTATGTGAGTTTATGCATGTGTGTGTGCATATGCACATGTGTGTGTGTGTCTGTGTATGTGCATGTATATGTCTATGTATATGTGTATGTGTGTACTTGTGTGTGTGTGTCTGTGTATGTGTGTGTGTCTATGCATATATATGTGTGTGCACGTCTGTATATATGTGTGTGTGTGTGTGTGTGTGTTAATATGTAGGGGTGATTAAAATTATAGTTAGCACATTCATTCATACACATACACATTCACTCCTGTGCACACCAAGACACATACACTTAAAAAATACATTAAATGTGTTTTATTAATACATAATGTTAATGATCATACACATACACATTCATATATACGTATATATACACTCATATACACACTCATATACACTCATACACACATGTACATATATACACATATACATTTGCAAGTACATATATATATATAGATGTGTGTATGTATGTATGTATATGCACACACACACACACACACACACACACACACACACACACACACATATATATATATATAGATAATATGTAATATATGTGTGTATATGCGTGTATGAATGTATATATATACATATATATATATATATTTGATTAATGTGTGTGTCAATGTTTGTGTGTTAGTGTGTCTGTGTGTATGTGTGTGTGTGTGTGTGTGTGCGTGTGTGCGTGCATATATATAATATGTACATATATATGGATGTATTACTCTGACTGGAAAAGCCTTGTGGGGTTTTTATTTTAGTTAATTTTTCTTTTTTTTGTATACTTTTGTGTTTGTGTTATATTTTTAGTTTATTGTTAGTTATGAAACATCAAATAATTATTGGCAAGAGAGAGAGAGAGAGAGAGAGAGAGAGAGAGAGAGAGAGAGATAGAGAGATAGAGAGAGAGAGAGAGAGAGAGAGAGAGAGAGAGAGAGAGAGATGACTGGTCTATGTTGTTTTTGATCAACTTTTGCCACAGTAGACAACTACAGAGAGACTTGTAGGAATAGTAGCAGAAATTATATATATATACATACATACATACACACATACATACATATATATATATATATATATATATATATATATATATATATATATATATATATATTTATATATATGTGTGTGTGTGTGTGTGTATACACATATGTATATATGTGTGTATATATATATATATATATATATATATATATATGTTTATAATGATGATGGTAATGGTGGTGGTGGTGGTGATAATGACAGTAACAGCAATGATAATGATTGATGAGTGTTGCTGATGAAGTCGGTGGTAGGGATGATGGTGATGACATTGATGATGATGAGGATGATGACGATGATGATGATGATGACGAGGATAAAAATGGTGATGTGAATGATAGCCATGAAAAGAAGAAGCAGTTTGATGATCATAGCAATGACAATGATGATGTTGACAACGATGATGATGTTGACAACGATGATGATGTTGACGACGATGATGATGATGGATGAAGTGATTGAGAAAAATAATTCAACACACCATGGCACAAACCCCTTAGATTAATCCCAAGTATGACTGTATAATTATTGGAAAAGAATTTCAAGCTGTTCTAGCTCCTCTCAAGTGTTACCACTCAGCTAGTCATTGAACACATCAATAAAAGCATGAGTATAGTATTCTTCAATGAAGCCACCGTTATAGGGTCATTGAGTACAGCAATGGGACCTTAACATGTGGTTAACAACAGATTCAAATAAAGTATTCATTACCTGTAATAACTTACAACTTCTCTAAATACATTAGGTATATAAATGTCATAAGGTATAACCCACCTTGTAACACAAATGTTAAAAAATATCAAATTGCAAAAACAACTTTTGTTTATAATAAGCAAATATTTCTTTGATGACCACAATTTTTACCAGTTTCATTATTTCAGGGTCAATAAAATAAAGTACCAGTCCATGGTAAATAGCAAGCTATCTTATATCCCTTCATGTCAAACCACCCAGCTGTCTTGGCTTTACTTTCTGTGCTATTTAAGATTATAAGTTGTCATTTGAGGGGAAATTTGACTGCTATTTCGAAATATGGCTTGTGGTCACAGAAGCGCACTCTCATTAGCATATCTCAATTTTTCTTTCTGTACTGTTTAAGATAGCAAGATGTGATTTGAGGAGAAATTTGATTGCTGTTTCTAAACAAAATGACCACGGAAGCACCTCCTCATAGGCTTGGCTCAACTTGTCTTTCTGTGCTATTTAAAATTATAAGGTATGATCTAGGGGAAAATGTGACTGCTATTTCTAGACATCTCAAGTGCTCAAGGAAGCACCCCTCATTGGCTTGTCCTAGCTTTTGTTTTTGTGCTGTTTAGGATTATAAGCTGTGATTTGAGGAGAAATTTGACTACTATTTTTGAGTATATTTTGTCCTCACAGAAACACCCCTGCATTGGCTTGTCTCTGCTTTTCTTTCTGTGCACTTTAAGATTATAAAGTGTGATCTGAGGGGAAATTTGACAGCTATTTCTAAGCATGTCAAACGACCACAGAGGCAACCCTCACATAGGCTTGTCTCAGCTTGTCTCATTGAGCAGCTGTTGATGGCTGGAGGAGCTGTAAGAATGGCAGAAACTGAAGATAAACTTCGAGGAGGTGGGCAAGGTAAAGGAGGAGACATTTAAAGCCGGAGTAGGAGAAAGTCTTTGTTGTTGCGGATGTCACAGTGAGGGAGGGGAATGACAGGAGGCAGGGGCAAGTGAGTTCAACATAAGTACAGATACAACTAACCTTTAGGAGAAAGAAGATGGAATATACAGATAGCAGGTAGAGATAGGAGATGAGGAAACTTGTCTTAGAGAGATACAGACAAGACCAAAACATTGTGAGTTCAAATCCTATCTGCTTCACAAGTTATTTTTTTTTATTGTTTTGTTTTTCGTTTTGTTGTTAGTTTAGTTTTATTGGAGTTCAGAAACATTCTGTTCCCTCCACCCACCCACCCACCCACCACCTCTCCACTGTTCTCAACAACATATTTTGTCATTGCTATCAACTTCCCTGAAAATCATCACACCTTACGACGACTACAACAACGACGACGACCACCACCACCACTACCACCAACACTATCACCTCCATCACCACCATCACAACCATTAACATCATCAGTGTCTTTGTCTTCTTCGTCCTCCTCCAAATTATCGTTGTCATCATCATCATCATCATCATCGTCATCATCATCACAATAATGATTATTATCATCCCCTTCCATCACCATCACATCATCATCGTTGTCGTCGTCGTTGTCGTTGTCATCATTATCATCATCTTTTCTTCTTCATTACTATCATCAGCATGACTATTATCTTCATCATCATTTTCATTAGAATTTCTAGTGTCGTTATCATTACCAACATCATCATACTTGTTATCATTATCATCATCACCAGCACCACCACTACCACTACCATCATCATCATTATCACTGTCCTCCTCCTCCTCCTCCTCCTCCTCCTCATCATCATCATCATCATCATCATCATCATCATCATCGTCCTGACTATTGTGTAATCTCCCACTGCCTAATCATTGTAGTTACTGAGTAATCCTTTGATTGAAACTTCTATTGTGTTTATATATAAAACTTTATAATAAAAATATATTAATATCTATCTATCTATCAATCAATCTACCCCCCTCTCTCTCTTTCTCTCTCTCTCTCTCTCTTTCTCTCTCTCTCTCTCTTTCTCTCTCTCTCTCTCTCTTTCTCTCTCTCTATCTCTCTCTTTCTCTCTCTCTCTCTCTCTTCTCTCTCTCTCTCTCTCTCTCTCTCTCTCTCTCTCTCTCTCTCTCTCTCTCTATATATATATATATATACACACGCACATACACAAACACATTCAAATATACATAAAGGAACGAACAGAAAATTTACACACAGGACATGGACATGCTTTATTCCTCATCATTTATCATTCAAAAATCATTACAATCTCATGCCTTTATATATATATATATGTATATGTATATGTATGTATGTATGTGTGTATGTATGTATACACACACACACACAAATGTATATGCGAGTAAGACTTTGATAAATAAATTTTGAAGATATATTATTCTCCATTCTTCTTTATGATGTCTTGATTATATGTGCGTGTGTGTGTGTGTGTGTGTGCACCACATACATACATATATATATATATAAATATATGCATATATATACATGTATGCATATATCTATCTATCTATCTATCTATCTATCTATCTATCTATCTATCTATCTATCTATCTATCTATATATATATATATATATATATATATATATATATATATATATATATATGTATGTATATATACATTTGTGTTTATATGTATGTATGTATACATGCAAATGTATATATCTATGTTTGTGTTTAATAGATAGCAAGATAAAAGGAAAGAATGTTAAGAGAGCTGGTATAAGAAAATGTGTGAGGCAAGTCTGAGAGAAGAGAAGAAGGAAAAAAATAAACAAAAGAAAAACGTAAAAGGTGTCAACATTTCTTTGGGGGTAAACTGAAGGTGGGAAGAAATGAAGGGGGAAGAAGGGATATGTGCAGCAGACTACAGCAATCTATTAGGCCAATCAAGGTTGATCT
>NC_142953.1:4423138-4435638 GCF_046866305.1 Octopus bimaculoides
TCCTTCTTTCTTTTCTTTTTTTTCCCTATCCTATCTTGCTTTCATTCTTTTTCTTCTTCCTTCTTTTCCTGCTTTTATCTTTCTTCTTTCCTTTCTTTTTTCTTTCTTGCTTTTTTCTTTCTTTCTTTCTTTCTTTCTTTCACTCAGTTTTATACTTTTACACTTTTACTTGTTTCAATCATTTTGACTGTGGCCATGCTGGAGCACCACCTCTTAGTCTAAGAAATCGAACCCAGGACTTATTCTTTGTAAGCCTGGTACTTATTCTATCAGTCTCTTTTGCCAAACTGCTAAGTTACAGGGATGTAAACACATCAAGATCAGTTGTCAAATGATGGTGGAGGGGAAAACACAGACACACACACACACACACACACACACACATATATATACATATATATATATGACAGGCTTCTTTCAGTTTCTGTCTACCAAATTTTCTGACAATAGGATGTTATTGTTATGGTTTTTCCTCGTTACAAAAATGAATAATGAATAACCCACTTTGTTGACCACCATAGAGTGACCATCAACTTTTAAAATTGCAATGATAGTTTTGGGTAGTGTTTTGGTGACTCTCCTGCATCCTAACCACTGTCCTGTCCTCCTGCTGTTATTAAAGAGTATCCATTTCTCATCACACGTATTGAGTCGATACAAAAATGGTTCTCTTTCCAACTGAGAAATCAACATGGAACACACTGTAAGGCGTCTGTTTGTTTGAATCTCATTAAGTTGATGGCGAACGAACCTATCCATCTTTTTGACTTTTCCGATTTTCTACAAGTGTCAAGAAGCAGTTGCGGGAGATGTCTGGAGCTCTGATCTGATTTTTTGGACTGTTTTTTTTCGGATTTCATTTAACCAAAGCATTCAATTCATCATGCCGAATAACTGATTTTGGTTTCCCTCTTGGTTCATTTTTAAGGCTTTTATTTCCTGGACAAAATCTTTGGAATTATCTCTGAACAGTTCTAATGTCAACAGAATCATTACCACTTGATGTTTCGTAGAACTTTGGTGGTAGAGTGACCCAGCTTGTATTCGTACAAGATGATCACTTGGTATTGTTCGGTTGTCAACATTGTCATAAGAGCCGGGGGTAGCAATTTTGAATAATAGTATTGTCTAGAAAGAAAATGAGTTAAGAGTAAACACAAGCATATACATAGAAACTCATTAAAAATCCATTTATAGATGACTTATAAGAAACCCATTCAAAATACGACATTTCATGTGAGACAATCTCATACAAACATACAATAGATGTATAATATATATATATGTGTGTGTGTGTGTGTGTGAGTGCATGAGAGAAAGGATAACACATACACATATATACAGATATACATACATATACAAACATACACACATATATGTATATATATATATATGTATGTATGTGTATATATATATATATATATATATATATATATATATATATATATATATATATATATATATATATATACATATACATAATTAAGGGATCAGCAACAGTTGCTTCACCACATACCGAAGTTCAGAAATAGCAGCTAAAGTGCTGAAACTCCAACAGATAGCATAAAAATTATTAATTATTAATTTGTTAATAAATTAATAAATTGATAATCCTTTACCCTTTTAATTGTAATATATATATATATATATATATATATATATATATATATATATATATATATATATATATATATATATATTTATATATAAGAGACAAAGTGTACGTACGCCGCTATATATATATAGAGCAAAAAACAAAAAGAAAACAATGCGAGGACGTGGTACATGAGCAGATGCTCAGAGAAGGAAAGAAAGAGGGTTTAACATTTTGAGCAACACTCTTCTAGCCTTTCTTAAATATGTTTATTTTTTACTTTTACTTTTTTTCATTATCCACTGACGTCACCATTACTTGAATACAGAAATGTCTTAGATTGAATTCCTTCTAGGTGTTCTTTTTGTAGGCATTCATATTCTGGAAATATATGTTCACTTAGAATTTCACCAATTTTGGATTGCCTTGATAATGTTGTGTTAACATATATTTTCAGAAATATCAATATTAATGAAAGTTTATATGTGTGTATGTGTGTTAGTACAAGAGAAACAATTGTCAGCTTTGTAAGGTGAATTCTACAATAAAGATGTAATCTTCTCTCTATGTATTTTTTGTTTTCTATTTTTGTTTTGTTTTTTTGTTTTTGTGATTGAAACTTTTTTATTGGCTGAAAACTGACCTTGCATTTCAGAGTGTTCTACGTTAGATCAACAGGGATTTCTTGATATAAATTTCACATTGACATCGGATGGAAAGTTGCTGGCAAAAAAAAAAAATGAATATATGCATGTGTGTGTGTGAGTGTCTGTGTGTATATGTATGTGTGTAACAGTGTATGTAAATGTGTATAAATGCACAAACATACTTCTCTATTCGCATGTAAGCATACTCACCATATATATATATATATATATATATATATATATTCACATATATACACACACAAATGTATGTATATATATTTATATATATATATATATATATATATATATATATATATATATACATATATATATAGATACACACACACACATATATATATATGTATATATATATATATATATATATATATATATATATATATATATATATATATATATATATATATATATATATATATACATAGATATATATAGATACACACATACACACATACACACACACACATATATATATATATATATATATATATATATACATATATATATAGATACACACATACACACACACACACACACATATATATATATATATATATATATATATATATATATGTATGTATGTATGTATGTGTATATATCCATAAACATACATATTACATAGTGAAGCAATATCATATATATGTACAAACACACATGTATATATACATACACTCATATATATATATATGCATACACACATATCCAGCCACATACACATACACTCACATACACATATATGCACAAGGGCAGGGATGTCATCCTAACAGAAGGAATACAAGAGAGGCTTTCAAAATCTGATTTTAGATTTGCAAGTCTCACTGCTCTTTCAAATTGGAAAAGTTTAACATCCACAGTGACCAGCAAGGCTTTTGTATTGAAAATATTGTTACAACCATGTCTTGTATGAGATACTACAGGGACTTCCATACTCTGCAAGATGCTATATATAGCTGTTGTTATCTCAGTTTCTTTGCAAATAGCCAGACAAATCTAAACTATATTTCCATTTTTTTTTCTTTTAAATGTAATTAAATCGATAAATAAATAAGAGCAAGGAAGAACGTTAAAAAGAAACAAATACATAAAAATGCTTGGAAATTCCTTATTTGTCTTTGATACAGTTGACATATTGTTTGTTTTAAATGTGTTCTTTATTTGAAATAAAATAAAATCTCTGTGTGTGTGAGTGTGTGTATGTATGTATATATGTGTGTGTATATATATATATAAAGAGAGAGAGAGAGAGAAAGAGATAGAGTTGTACATATATATGCATATATACATAAGTGCATAGAGACATACATTCATTCATTCTTTCACGGACACATACAAACATAAATACATGTGCGTATATATATATATATATATATATACACACACACATACACTCACTACACTCTTGGAGTGGTTGGTGTTAGGAAGTGCATCCAGTTGTAGAAACTCTGTCAGATCAGATTGGAGCCTGGTGCAGCCTTCTGGCTTGCCAGTCCTCATTTGAACCGTCCAACCCATGCCATGTTGAATAAAATTTGTTGAAAAAAAGCCACAATAATTATGCACCAACCCAATACATGTATACTCATACACACACACACACACACACACACACATAAATATATAGATAGATATACAGACAGACAGACTGGCTGACAGACCGACAGATAGACAGATAGGTAGTTAGATAATGAAAAAGATACAGATTGATACATAGACAAAAGAAGTGTAGATAAATATCGATGGTGTCAGTCAAATAGGAAGACTTGCAAGTTTATGGATAGTCGAAGATTGATATATGGTTGTATGGATGTATATGTGTGCAATGAGCACCGATATGTGTGTTATTTTTGTGTATGTGTGACTAAACTCTAAACAATAATACAATTTTGCATGAAGCCAAACAAATTCTTCCAACATTAACTTTCCATCAATCCACATCCTAAAGTATACTTTCCTCCTATCCTCTCCTATCCTCTCCCATCCTCTTCCTATACAGCTATTTCTTAGACCTACATACACCAAATTTATTTATCATTTCACATAAAACCACTTGCCTCAGTAAAAAAACATGCCAAAGATTTCATAAAGCCAAAAGCCAAGTGCAGCAAAGTCCGACGAAGGATGGCAGACTGAAAGTCATTGTCATCATTCACCATTCTTGAAAAAGTTTCACAAACATGTACTCTATTACAAAGTATTGCGTAAAATTTCAATTTGATGTAGAATTCTTTTTATAACTTGACATAAAAACAATCAAGAATACACACACACACACACAGAGAGACAGACACACACACACACACACACACACACACTCACACAAACATACACACACACTCACGTGTGTATATCTGTGTGTGTGTGTTTTTGTATTTTTATGTGTTCTCCACACTACTTGACAACTGATGTTGGTTTGTTTACATCCCCAGAATTCAGTGGTTCAGTAAAAATTGACTAATAGAATAAGTAGCAAGCTTAGAAAATAAAACAAGTACTGGGATTGATTTTTTTTTTAACTAAACCCCCCCCCCAATGCGATGCCCCCACATGGCCGCAGTCTAATGACCGAAACTAGTAAAAGACAAGGAAAAAAAAATTTTCGTTGAACAATTTACAAGAATTTTTTCTCTTTGGAAAGAAAAAAATTTTAAAAACTTACTGAAAAAACAAAAGTTTTAAAACGAAACAGATGTTAAAAGCAATAACAGTACATTGAGTTATGTCCCTTTACACCTGAAACTTAACAGTTGAGAGAATACCCAGAGCATTGCAAACTAACTGCAGTATAGAGTGTTATAAGAAAAATTCTTCCACTGCTACCAAACAAATACCAATATTTTTTTCATAAAACAATAAATGAGAAACATTTTGAAAGACTATTTTCACATTAAGTATTGTAAAACATGTAAATTGTTTTCAAACGGACAATCTTTTATAAGTGATAATTTATGTACGCTTGCTACGTTGTTTTACTTTCAAATAGTGCGATGAAACTAAAAAAAAAAAATTATAAATAAGTAATTTACAAGGCTTCTAAAGAGTAAAAATTTCTTTAAAATAGTTATAATTCACTGTCTTGACGAAAACATACGATTTTAATGCACGGAGAATGATTTTAAGGTAACGAAAATTGCGCCAAAAAAAATTGTTTTAATATGCTTGAAAGGAAAGAAATATAAAACATATTTATTGGACTATCATTCTATCTGAGCATGCTTATATCAATCAATCTATCAATCAATCAAACTATCTAGGCACACGTATATATATATATATATATATATATATGCACACGCACACATATTAATGCGTGTATTTACATATATATATATATATATATGTATACACACCAGAGGCGTGGACTCTCAGGCATGCAAAGTATGCGCTGCATGCTCTGTGATTTTTTTATCCATATCATCGGAAAATTCGATAAAATATTCATTTTTTTTCAAAGAAACTCCATCCAGGTGTTTTCGAAATATTCTGCCTCCCCTTCCCCCTCTCTCACTGACTCGTTCGTCTGCTTTGAGAAGACCACGTGTCACCCCCTCCCCCTCTCTCTCTGTTTGTGTACAATTATTGCTAGCCTCGTTCCACTTTTTGACCCAAACAAGAGCAATCCCATAATTCCTGAGTTAGCCAGATGAAATGTTGGAATAACCTGGCGGTAAGTTTGAATTTTTTTTTTTATCCAAAACATCTGTTTGCACTATTATATTTTTGGAGTGTTCTGAAAAAAAATTATTATCTATACTATATTTCTTATTTCAGAAGTAGCTAATTAATCTTTAATTAATTTTACTAACGTTATTTTTTTCGTTTTGTTGAAATTGACTCAGATGCAGTTTACTCTTCCGCTTACACCTGTATTCTTTACGCTTACACCTGTATTCTTATATAAAAGTAGCCTTTTTCGAAATGAGTGTTATAAACGATATTTTGAGAAATAGTTTTTCGAAAAGAGACCAACACCGAATTTACCTAATTCACGAGACAATTTCAGGTTAATTTGTATGAAAAGAAAAAATGGTTAACTGGAATTGCTACACTTAATAAATTATTCTGTTGGTCTTGTTTACTATTTTGCTTAGAAAAGAATGTTTAGAATTATAAAGGCTATGATGATTTAAATAATTTACATATGGCTATGCTAAAGTACGAGCGTTCGCAAAGGCATATAAAATCTTTGAGAGATCTTAAAATATTCGTGATCTTGTTGAAGCTATGCCAGAACTCTTCAATCTGTGCAAGTTGATTTTGACAATTCCGTCTACCACTGCTTCTGTAGGGCGATCATTTTCTGCAGAAGACTGTCTGGGTTAGCACTAATGTCAATTGAAAAAGATTTATTACAGCAATTGCCCAACCCCAGAAGTCACCGCACGCCACTGATACACACACATATATTATAATATATATAAGTGTATGAATATGTGCATATATATATATGTACATATACATAGATACATACATACATACATACATATATATATATATATATATATATATATATATATATATATATATATAATACAGACATATATATATTTGAATATACATACATATATATATACCAGAGCCATGCAAGCATGGACAAGTGGATGTTACAAGATGATGATGATATACATATGTCCATGCATATATGTATGTATATATGTGTGTGTGAGTATGTGCCTGTGTTGACCTGTCAAGTCAAATGAGACTGTTGTCATGGCTGATGCTGGTGTCAGGTCAATGGCACCCATGCCAGTGGCACATAAAAAGCACCCACTACAGTGGTTGGCATTAGGAAGGGCATCAAGCCATAGAAACCTTACCAAATCAGATTGGGTCCTAGGGTAGCCCCCACCAGCTTACCAGCTTTCAGTCAAACTGTCCAATACATGCCAGCATGGAAGGCGGACGTTAAACGATGATGATGATACATGTATGGGCTGTTCTGTTGATCGGACCAACTGGAATACTCGTCATCATAACTGACAGAGTGCTAGTAGGTGAGCATGAGTGCAGGAATGCTCGTGTGTAGTCTTTCTAATGACACCACTTGGATGGAGATGCTACTGCTTGAGTCTCATGAAAGCAATAAGTCTGGTAGTTCAGTGGAGTGAGAAGAAGATGTGGAATAATTACCCTATATGGAAATAGATAAGGGTTGACATCAAAAAAAGGGCATCATGCCATAGAATACTACCTCAGGAAGTCTCCTACATCCAACGGAAGCATGGATAAAAATAGACTTAAAAGCAGTGATGATACATGTGGCTTATGATGATATATGAACACAGACACACGCGAATATACGTATGTGTGTACGTATAATATATACATGTGTGTGTATGTATTTATATATGTGTATATATATATGTGTATATATATATATATATATGTTCTATGTGTGCCATAAATATCGCCATCCGTTTTAGAGAAAAATTTGTAGTTTAGAATTAGTAGTTCTTTGACTGCTGTTTCTGAATTTTCAGTATGTTGGAGAAGCAACTCAATTGCTAATCCCTTATATTTATGATGATAAATGTTCTTACCGATAAAGGTTTATTTCATACTGAACTACTTGGCAAAATTGTTAATTGTTAATTCTATTATTAATTGACGATTCCCTGCCCTCATTTCTTGTATGTTATATATTTGATATCTCTAAGTTAGATAGTTAAACCGTAATCCCTCCACATGGAACTTTTTTCATACGGGACTATTTGTGGCGCACATGGAATGGATTTCTTTGGGGTGGGGTGCCTGAACTCGCTGGCCGATGAATTCGTAAGTGCCTTTCTTATCGTTGATTTTTGGTGTCGCGTGGCCGGGGATTACCGTGAATTTTTTTTAGAGACACTTTCAAATTTATCAGAATATTTGGGCTGAAGATTGGAATAGTGAAGTTTTCGTTCGCTTAACCATGAAACGATTCGTACCCAATTAACTAAAGGCTTGTTTTGTTTGTGCTTTTCCCTCCGGTTTTTTGTTCTATGTGTGCCATAAATATCGCCATCCGTTTTAGAGAAAAATTTGTAGTTTAGAATTAGTAGTTCTTTGACTGCTGTTTCTGAATTTTCAGTATGTTGGAGAAGCAACTCAATTGCTAATCCCTTATATTTATGATGATATATATATATATATATATATATATATATATATATATATATATACATACACACTCATACACACACACACATACACATATATATGTATATACACACACAATGATACATATACACACATATACATATATGCGTTAAATGCATACACATATTACATATATATATTATACATCTATACATTTGTATATATATTTATGTGTGTGTGTATATTTATATCTGTGTGTGTATATATATATATATATATATGTGTGTGTGTGTGTACATATGTACTTACATATACATACATACACAGACATATATATATATATATATATATATATATATGAAATGAATATATTCCTTCTCATTCACAGTTGACAACCATCTTATATTTGTCTAGCACTCTCTAGTCACTGATTATTCTGATAGACTTTTTAGTTCGTACAGTGTAAGATAATCTATCAGTGTAAATAACTAGGAACAGATTGATTTATCGATAAAACACACAAATAAACACACACACACATACATGTACATGCACACACACACACACACACACACACACACATATAAACCCATGTGCATGCACACACACACACCATTCTAATTAACAAGTAGATAGAAACATCTGCATTATCATTTATGCCTTGTCTTCAGTAAAATGTTCTAAGTTACTATTATTATATTCTTATTTGTTTCATGTTTTGTAGATTTTGTTTTGTTTTTGCTCTGTCTTACATTATGGATGTATGCATGCATGTGTGTGTTTATGTGAATGTGGGTGTACATGTATATATATATATATATATAGATAGATAGATAGATATACGCATACACACACACACATATATATATACATATATATGTATTTATGCAAATACATTTGAATGCATATGTATGTGAAAGCATGACTATATATATGTATATATATATATATAT
The DNA here is from genome assembly GCF_046866305.1 of Octopus bimaculoides. Taxonomy (NCBI): domain Eukaryota; kingdom Metazoa; phylum Mollusca; class Cephalopoda; order Octopoda; family Octopodidae; genus Octopus; species Octopus bimaculoides. Next base: position 4,432,426 of record NC_142953.1, read on the forward strand.
ATATATATATATATATATATATATATATATATATATGAGGATAATATAACACAAGGATGGAGGATAATAGGCTGTAATAGATCACAACATTTGTTACTGCATTACACACCAGCAGAAGTTGGTGAGTTTATATTTAAAAAACCATTATAGAAGAACATTCTTCATAATTATTTTGCAGTTGAATATTGCTCATCAATGCTGGTGTGTGAATGCTTCATTAGAGCATCTTGTGAACTCTTCAGTGACTCTCCATCACAAGCCTCCTCTTCTGTTCAGTCTATTCTTTTCTGTTTTTATGGTGCTGTGCATAGCCTCATTTACTTTGCTGTGATAATCTGTCATTTCAAGCATTCAAGAGGTCTTTGAAGATGTGAAGCTATACTTCTAGCAAGACGGGGCACCCTCACACCACCGTAGTCAGGTTAGGGCCTACCTTGATGAGATTTTACCAAACAGGTTCAACATAAAAGCGTCAGTAGAACCTCATCCACATTAGATACTTTTTTATAGGGATGCTTAAACAATTAAGGTTACAGCAGAACACTAGCAACAGTTGGCAAACTTAAGGCAGCCACTGAATGTTTCCTGGTGGTTGGGATTTCATTGCTTCATATTATCAACTTCGTCTGGATGAAAGGAGTCACCAGTGTGAAAAGAGGTATTCATAAAAAAAATTAAACTTTGCCCCTGTAGATTCTATTAAATTTTGAAAATGAAATGTGTTTTAATAAACACTGACTTTATACTCATTCAATGTATGTATACAGTGTGTATACATGGTTTTGGGATGTCCTGAATATATATGTATATATATATTGTGAATATATGTTTATACATACATACACACACATACATACATACACACACATACACACAAACACAAACACACACACATTCATTTATATGTGTATGTGTGATACATATATCACCAACATATATATGTATATATATATATATATATATATATATACACAAAAAAAAAGAAATATAAATATGTATGTGTATATATATATATATATATATATATATATATATACATACATACACAAATACACATACATACACATGTATATATATATATATATATATGCATATATTTATATAGGTATATACATGCATACATACATGTATATATGTTTTTATATGCATATACAACTTACATATATACATACATAAGTACACACACTAACACACACATACACAGACAAATAAACACATATATTAATATGTATGTATGAATGTATGTATTTAAAGATAATAATAACGTTTAGAAAAAATATATATTCCACATTTTTTATGTTTGAAGAGAAAAAAATGTTAAAATTCTGTAACTATATATAAAAAAGATATATATTCGCAATAATATTTCTACATTTTCACCAAATATTTTACATAGAATCCTCATGAGAAGTGCTTTTTGGCGCATAGTTATTTTTTCTTAAATTTCTTTTTCTTTTACAAGTTTTGATAGATTGTGTATATTTTTATTGTCTTGTCTTGTTTTATTTTTAGATTTTCTTATTGTAGTTGTCTTGATTTTGTTGTTGTAATTTTCATTGTTTTATGGTAATTATATTGTTGTTATTTTTTTCTTTTCTTTTAACTTTTATTTTATATTTTCAAAACTTTTTACATCACATATACCTATGTATGTATGTATGTATGTATGTATGTGTGTATATATATATATATATATATATATATATATATATATATATATATATATATATATATACATAAGTTGCATAAGCAAACGTAGATATATTGACATGTAATTTATATACACATATATATATTTACATACATGCATATATGTGTGTAGTGTATACAAGTACATATGCCTGTTTGTGTATATATATATATATATATATATACACACACACACATGCACACACATATGTACTTGCATACACACAGACACATGCACTCACACATATACGCACATATACAGACACACATACAGACCTGTATGCATATACACAACTACAGAAATATGTGTACAGTTGTACAAATAGTTACACCCATCCACACTGATATATGCACAAACACACACATATGCAAATTTATATATATATATATATATATATATATATATATATATATATATTTATATATATATATATATACATATATATATGTTTTTATATGCACATATATACAAATATACATGTATATTTGCATATATATACTGATATATATGTATATTCATATATATATATATATATATATATATATATATATATATATATATATATATATATGTATGTATATATATGCATGTGTGTGTGCATGAATGTATATGAATATATGCACATACACACACACATATATATATAGACATATAAATTTATTTATATATATATGTAGATATATATATATATATATATATCTAGGTATATATGTATGTATATATATATATGTATATATATATGTATGATGTGTCTATATATATATATATATAGATAAACATATATATATATATATATATATATATATATTTATATGTATATATACATATATACATATATGCATACACACCTGTTCACCACACTCATACACACACACACACACACACACACACACACACACACACACACACACATGTACGAGCACTAAATATATTCTGACAAAAGATGTTTGTGTATATTTAACTTCAGTTCTGAACTGTTATTTTTATAATGAAAAAAAAAAAACCCCATTATTTTAATTTTTTAGTCATCGTTATGGGTATTGTTGTCGCCATTATTATCACCTTTACCAGTGGCAGTGTCGTCATCATCATCATCACCATCATCATCGCCATCGTTGCTGTCTTCATCATGATGACCCTCATCGTCATCATTCCCATTATCATCATTATCACCAACACTACCATCATCACCAGTGGTGGCAGTAGCAGAGACAACATCATCACTACCAATCATCACCATCACCATCATCATCATCATCAGCGTTGTGGTCGTCATCCTAATTGTCATCACTATCATGATCATCATTAGCAGCAGCAGCAGCAGCAGCATCTTCTTTACTGTCATCATCATCATCATCACTACCATCCCCACCACCATCATCATCATCATCATCACCGCCTTCATTTTCATGATAATTGAGATGGAGAGGAACAGGAGAAAGAGATAAGCAGAGGGACAGAGGGGAGAAAAGTTTAACTAAGTGGGAGAGAAAGAGAGAGACAGACAGAGAATGAGAAAGAAA
>NC_142953.1:4445638-4450638 GCF_046866305.1 Octopus bimaculoides
AGGCAAAAAATGGTTGAGAACCACTGTGTTAAAGAATGACAACCTTCACATCAAAAGAAAAAATTGCTTATGCTTCAACAATACTCAAAATGTTCTTTTCTTTTCTAGTCTAGACACAAGGCCTGATATTTTTGGAGAGGGGCCAGTCGATTAGATCGACCCCAGTATGCAACTGGTATTTAATTTATTGACCCAAAAAGAATGAAAGGCAAAATTGACCTTGGTGGAATTTGAACACAGAATGTAAAGACAGACATAATACCGTTAAGCATTTTGCCTTGTGTGCTAAAGCTTCTGCCAACTTGCCACCTTACAGTACTCAAAATATTATAACAGTTATTTTTATACAATTCCTGATAATATTTAATTATAAAAATACAATAGGATCTTTTTAATTCAATGGCTTTAGTAAAATAACTTGTCGTTATACAGCTGGTATTTGGAGCATAAATTAACAAGAAATTTTGAAGAATGGTTTTAATTTAGATTACTTTAATTCCTATTGTTACCCTATTTCTGTTCCAATTAATTTTGAAAATAATGACATATTTAGTAAAAATAACTTGTCATTATTCAGCTGGTGTTTGGAGCATAAATTAGCATCAAATTTTGATGGAAGGTTTTTAGATCACTTTAACACTTTGGACACAATATTTTTGTTGAATTACACTTCCTTTGTTTTAATTAATTTTGAAAATAATGAAGAATTTATCAATATAACCGATTTACCAATGCGGGTATCTATGTGGTCTGGGAGTCCAGTAGAGTAAAATAGGAACCAAAGGGGTCCATAAGCAAAATATGGTTGAGAACCGCTGAACTAAACTAATTGGTCCACTCAACCTCATGCTTTTTAAGTACACAAAGTGTGTTTTGATATTCCTGGCAGGGACCTCTTCTTCAAAGAAATGCGACATGCCAACATATCAGAAATAACCTCTCTTCCTTGCAACATAGAGATAATTATACCATTTTATATTTCTGAGATGAGGAAATTATATTATGTAAGCCAAGTACTTAATTCTATCGATCTCTTTTGTAGAGCTGCTAGGTTACAGGGATGTAAATACGCCAACACCAGTTGTTAAGCAGTGATGGGAGACAAACACAGACACAAAGACACATACAGATATATATATTTATATGTATGTATGTGTATGTATGTGTGTGTATGTATATATATATATATATATATATATATATATATGTATACGATGGGCGTCTTTCAGTTTCTGTCTACCAAATCCACTCACAAGGCTTTGGTCAGCCTGAGGCTATAGTAGAAGACATTTATGCCCAAGGTGCCACACAGTGGGACTAAACCCAGAACCATATGGTTTAGAAGCGAGCTTCTTACCACACAGCCATGCCCGAGCCTATTCTACTTCAAAGAAATACAAAAGTTGTAACGTAAACCAAATCTAGGTGCTGTGAACATGTGTAGGTTGTGATACTCGCAGAGGCTTCTTTGAAGAATCAGAAAAGAAATTATCAAAATAAAATTAGTTGATATGTGGGTTTTGACATTAGTGGAAGGGCCTTTTCTTCAAAGAAATACCTCATCCCATCACCCAATACATCAGAAATAACCTCTTTTCCTGGCAACACAGACACAATATATTATATAAATTTGACAGATTTCTGTCAAGCCCATAATGTTTTATAGATAGCTTTTTGTGTCATTGTGGTTTAGCCCAAGGCCAATCCTCATCATGTGAACCTATCTTCAACTACTATAAACCCATGTGTCATTTTAGAAATATCACTAGGACTATATTGTCTGTTGTGTCTTTTCTTTATTTATAATGATTTTGGTCAAGTGTATTCTACAATATCCCTGGGCTGACCAAAGTCTTGTGAGTGGATTTGGTAGATGGAAACTGAAAAAGGCTGTTATGTAAATACATATATATGTATTTAGTATAATTCAGGTAAAAACCTCATAACATGCATTTCAGAGCTCCTGCACTATCATTTGGCAACCAGATGTTATTCTAGCATGGAAGATTCCAAATCACGACATTTGTTTCTGCACCAGACACAAGCTTTAAGAGATATGCAGGGATATTGTATCTAATTTTGGCACAAGGCCTTATATATATATATATATATATATATATATATATATATATATATAATTAGATAAAGATAGTTATGGCCCGTATATGGGACGACCCTGGGTTTCAGCTCCATAAGGCACTTAACTTTATGGTATTTCTTCAGACCCTAAAGGCTGGTGGCCTATAACCTCACTTCAAAGGGGAGAGAGAAAAGCTACTTGTTGAATGCATGGACAAAGGAGAAAGGTTAAGTGCAAGGGATTGTCTCCCTTAGACTGCTATCCATAGTCGTTTGTGGTTGGCTCATGGATTCCAGGACTTCAGTAGAATCTCCTGAAGTGTAAGTAGAGTCTGAAGACTTCCATTCTGGAATTTAAGATGTTCTCCAGGTCGAGGGAGTTCTTTAATATTCTTGCCCATTCAGCTATGCACAGCTTGCAACATTTACTACCATTGATGTAGGGGCCTGCTTCTTTTAGGATCTTCCATGAGATTATATGTGGAATTCCTTCATCCTTCAGGTGCTACACATGACTGATCAAGGGAGTAGTGTATCATCTCTCTTGGATCCTGAACGAGGACTTGTGACTTGAAAGACACTGCTTAAAGGTGTTTCTGGAACATCCAATGTATCTTTGTATATTGTTGCAAGTGATGCTGCATCTGTTGATGTTGATGCTGTGACAAGAGTAGCCACCACCAATATGGTGCCAATAAAAGTTCCAACAGCAATGATGATGGCTATTGTAACACCATCAGCACCAGCACCAACACCAATACCCAACACCAGCACCAACAACAGCGGAAGTAGCAGTGTCTTGAGCAAAACACTTCATTTCACGTTGCTCTGCAACCACCTTGACAGCTGACATGTGGCACACTGTGCACCTGCACAGACAATGTTGATTTGATGGAGGGGAAGGAGGTAATGTACAGCCACAAATATTTGATCACTATAGACAAATCATCTGTACAGGTTGTTCAACAAGATGTTGTGGAACCCTCTTGTCTACCTCATCTCTTGTCTACTACAAGAGAGTCCAACACACATACACATACATGCATGTACTCACTTGCTCACATGAAATACATGCACACAGACATACACACACGTATATATATATATATATATATATATATATATATATATACACACACACACACACACACACACACACACACACACACACACACATATATAAACATACATATGTATATATACATATACATATACATACATACAAATATATATATATTATATATATGTAATTATGTATATATATATATATATATATATATGTGTGTGTATATGTGTATATGCATATTTTTGTAACATGTTATATTTTAATGCAAAATTGATTTGCTTAGCAGCATAAGTAGCAAAATTTTGGCACTTGTTTCAAGTCATTAAGTAAAATGGCAAAAAAAAAAAAAAAATAATAATAATTTTCAAAAAAAAAAAAAGCAAGACAAATAAAAGTATAATGGAAAAGAAAATGAAAGAGGAAAAAAGTGGGGGAGATATAAAACTAATGATAGCAGCAACAAAAATATAATGAAGAAGAACATTAACAGTGAGAAAAATGATTAGAAGTTATAATGCAGGACTACAACATCAGATTTTATTGAAATTTGTTTGTATATTTCTGACAATTCATCAGAATGGATTCGGTTTTAACATCTCCATCTTGATATTTTGACAAGACAAATAAGTGTTTGCATGAAACCATTACAGAAAATTTTAGGTATCTTTCTTTTTATTGCTGCTACAATTTTTGCTGCTGCTGCACAGCTTGTGAATTGATTCGTCTATAACTTAATTTTAGAGTTGTAGTGATGAAATGAAATGACCCAGTGGAGGAAAGGTTTTGGTGCTGGGCTCCAGATCGTAAGGTGGTCATAGGTTTGACTTCCAGACACTGAGTGAAGTATTGTGTCCAAAGAGCTGTTGACGTCTGATGCAAAAGAGGGAATGATGGAAGTTTGATCTGATCTGCTGGAGTTGTTTCAAGCCTATGAAGACATGTTGCTTCAATGTGATGAAAGGATTAAATGTAGGCATATATTTGTGATCCAGAAACAAAGGCCTAGGCCATAGAATGGCTTCACATCCTTTCTCTTAATTCTTAAAAGCCACTGGGTGGGGCAGTACAGAATGTCATGGTGATGGCTTTTTTTTATATTGAGTATAGTATTATGTATGTGTACATGCATATATGCATGTATGTATGAATGAATATGTGTATGTATGAATGTGTGTATGTGTGAGTGTATATATCTATATGTATGTATGTATGCATGAATGTATGCATGTGTTTGTATGTACTTATGTGTGTGCGTGTGTGTGTGTGTGTATGTGTGTGTGTGTGTGTGTGTGTGTGTGAGAATCTGAGTGTGTATGTATTTATGTATGTATGTTTGTATGTGTGTATGTATGTGTATGTATAAAATGAAAGCCAGTAGCAAATCATTACACATGTACACTGCAATGATCATCTTCATTAAGAAGTGAAACCAGTTCGAAATTATTTATGATAATGTATTTACTGTAATTATGAAATTTGAAACTTTTAATAAAGTATTTTGACATTATTTGATTGAAATTTAGAATCCATAATCTTGAAATGATTTGAATGTAGTAATGTATTTTGGATGTGATATTTTGGATATGATATTTTGGAATATGTAATGATGTCTTTTGAAATAATTTGATTGTGTTAACCTGCTTTTCAATGGATACTATTGTATTTTGAAATTGTTTCACTGTAAAAAATATTTTGGAATTAATTCACCGAAATATAAAAGGAAAACTGCCCTTTCTTCCTATTATTTATCCATAACTTTTGACTTGTAAGGAGTGCGTTTAACATGCATAATATATATATATATATGTATGTGTGAGTGTGTGTGTGTGTGTGTGTGAGTATAGATACACACATA
>NC_142953.1:4453138-4460638 GCF_046866305.1 Octopus bimaculoides
GTGCAAAGCACTTCATTTCATGTTGCTCTGCAATCATTTCGACATCTGACATGTGGCACCCAGTTGCACCTGTACAGGTAATATCGATTTGATGGAGTGAGTGAGCTTATGTCTACACAAAAATTTGATCATTCTAAACAAATCATCTGTGTGGTTTTTTCGGTAAGAAATTGTCAAACCCTCATACGAAGTCAGTCATTAAAATAGTGCTTTGTGGCTTTTGAGGCTTTTTGGCTCTTATTTCTAGCAATACTGGTACTAATTAGTATCCTCTGCTGCACAAATATATCTATAACCACAGCCACTCCAGTCATAGCGATCTCAAAATAGCTTGTTTATGAATCATTTAACCAATGCAGTTTTTGTTCATTTACCAGAGATTTTTAGTTTTCATTGGGCACATTTTACTTTGGCACCCACACTAGAGGAGTTGCCATTTCTTTGGCAAAACTAAAGAAGCTTATCAACTCAGCATTGACTCCAGTTATTTGTTAACTACTTCATTGAGTGTACTGGGTACATTTTCTCATGGTACTAGCTTTAGAGAGACTTTACCATGGTACCAAACAACACTAAAGAGCTCTTCCTATTCAACTTTGATAAGGACAACCTTATCTAATGTTGTCCTTTTACTTTTCTTTTTTTGAGACAGAAGGGTCTCATCCAACAGAGTTGACTGCTATTTCTAGCAGATTTAGCAATCATCCTAATAGAGGTAGCAGTAACAATATATATCTCATTCATGCTTTACTGATGCAGAAATGAATCTAAAATCATTAAGAAATGGGAGAAAATAATGAAAAAAAATAAATAAATAAAATAACCAACAAATTGATAGGCCAAAAAGGTAAGTAAAAAATAAATAATGAAAAAAATAAAAATAAAAAATATAAAAAAACTAATGAACCAAACCCCAGCTTGTTGACATAGGTTTAATCAGTTGAATAATAGATGCTGCATTCATCATTTTATGGAAGTTTATTAACAGAGTTTTCTGACAAGCTCTGTGTGTGATATACAGATGTGTTGATTAAATTGGCCCGTGCCAAAAACAGAAATTAAAACCAATCCTGTTTTTCATAAATTTAATCAATCTTCCTGGCTAATCTTAGACTAGTTTACATTTAAAATGTTTTTGAAAAGAAATGATATATATAAGTAGAAGAGAAGAAAAAAAATCTGTGTGTGTGTGTGTGTGTGTTTAAGGTGCAGGCATGCTTGTGCGGTTAAGAAGCTTACTTCCCAATCATGTGGTTGTGGGTTTAGTCTCACTATGTGGTACCTTTGGCAGTTGTCTTCTATTATCGCCCCAGACTGGCCAAGACATAAACAATAATGATAATAATAATAATAATAATAATAGCGCTGTTTATCTTGATATGAGATCACCATGTCGCGCACATATGGTTGTGATGCATGTGCCTGGTGTACCCTTATCAGACGGGTAGTCATGATGGGTATATTGGGCTTCGTATATTTTACCCCAGTCTCACTTTGATGGCATGCGCTGCTCTCTTACTCAATAATAATAATAATAATAATAATAATAATAAATGAAATTATTGTGTATAGTGCTCAGGTGCACTACAACTCATCAAAGGTGCATGTACGGTACGTAGAATTATGTACGAAAGTCAGGAAAGTGAACAGTGTATGAGTCATGATATACAGGTGTGTATGTGTATGGAAGTGGGGTGGATATCAGGTGTAGTGTTGGCGAATCTCAGGAAGCATGGGGGTTTTAAAGGGTGCAATGTCTCAGCAGTTGACAGCTGATGCAGGTAGTTTGTTCCATGCTTCAGCAACTCTGAGTGTGAAAAAATGTTTCCGAAAGTCATGGGAGCTTTGCTGTTTTCTGACTGTGTAGGCATACCTACATGTGTTAGACACATGGAGCTCAAAGAGGTGCTCAAGGTGGTTGTTGGCATGGTGGTTAATAATTTTGTGGATGTTCACCAAGTCAGTTGCCAGACGAGGCTTTTGATAGGCCAAACCCTTTGCTTTCTGTTTTATATTGTCATCCTGTAATGAAGATATAGTTTAGGTGAAGTCATTTATTTGTCTTACCTTCAGTCTAGCTGAAAGTACATATATCATTCCAGTTTCATGGTTGATGAGGTTAGTTACTGAAACAAATATTAAAAAAAAAAAAAAAAAAAAAAAAACCATCTAAAAAGAGAAAAAGAATTTATATTTATAAATGATTGCAGCAAAATCTATATATTTTCTATTGCCTGTTTATGTATGTATGTGCGTGTGTGTGTGTATGTATGCGTGTGTGTGTGTGTATTTATGTATGTATTTATGCATGTACATATGTTAGTATGTATATATGTTAGTATGTGTGTATGTGTGTGCATGCGTTTGTATGTGTGTGTCTGTATATATGCATGTGTTAGTTTATAATACAATATTTGTTCACACTTGTCCCTCCTGAGTCTTTTTTCTCCTTTTGTTTCTACTCATTACATTTCTAGTACAGACACACACACACACACACACACACACACACACACACACACACACAACATAGTAGATATTAATAATGCTTTTATTTTGGCTGCGTCAGTCCCTTGCTACTCTGAATTTCGCCTGTAAGTACACAATGTCTTAGGACAAGCAATGACTGAAAACGTGATGGAATATACACATATTTGTACAGATATGATTTCGGTCATAGAGTATGATTGTGTATACATACACACTAACTCACACTCAAACCTTAACTTCTCCTCCGTCTACCCTACCCACACCAAGCCCTACCCTCCCCTACTCCAAAATTCCTCCATCTACACAGGCTCTGCAGTGACAACCTTGACTTTGAGACTCAGTCTCAAATCATGGCTCACCATTTCATCCTTTGTGGATATCCCCTCATCACTATCCACACAGCCCTTGCCAGAGCATGTTCTGTGGACCGTGCCTCTGTTCTCTCTCCCTGCACCCACCCCACCATTGCCCCTCAACTACCGCCCCTCCAAAGCATCATTCTCCCAGCTTTCTGGTGACCCCAGTCCAACCCCACCACCTTTCACATCTTCCCCAACCTACCCCGTCCCTCCTTCAAATGAGCCCACAATCTGCATGACCTCCTGGTCCACAGTTTCTTTCCAGAATCCTACCTCCCAGCCTGGCTTGAATAGAGGTTTGAGGAAAGAAGAATGTACAATAGGGTGAGACTTAAAAGTGATGTATGTTATATGTGAGTCACTTGAATCATTATAAGAGATTGCTATTTGAAAATGTTGAAATGATACAGTTGAGTTAAACATCATGTAAATAGAGAGACAAAACTGAAAAATGTGAATATGGATAATAGTTTTGTAGCAACGTACTATTACCTATACAGATTGGTAGTCAAAAGGATGTAATTCATTTAGAATAATAATCTGAAGAGAATGGTTTTGAAAAAATATAATATTATTGAGTGTGCTTGGAAGAAAGAGTTTAAAATCACAATAAGATTGAAGATAAGATGAAAAATGGAAAGGGAGATGAAATGAAATAGATATAATGAGATTTTTTTAATGTTTTATATACAGGCATGTGTATGTATATATATATATATATAAATATATATGTATGTATGTATGCATGTATGTATATATATATGCATATATATATGTATGTATGTGTGTGTTTGTGCGTGTGTATATGTGTATATATATATGTATATGTATATATATGAATATATATACATATCTCTCCGTCTATCTATCTATCTATCTATCTATCTGTATATATATATATATATATATATATATATATATACACCCACATATATATACATATATATTTATATTAAACCCACATATATATACATATATATTTATATATATACACACACACACATACACACATACATGCAGACATACACATATGCACACAGAAAATAATGGTAGTTTAGAAATTTGCTAATAAAGAAAGGTTGTTCACAATCCGTTTAATTTGAATGGTGTTTGTCAAGTTGTAGTGTTAAAGTTAACAAGGAGGTTATGTGGTGATGTAAACTGCAACAGAGATGAAGATAATAAAATTGTGGTGATTACATAAAGTTAAAGTGAATTAGCTTACTTCATGTGGAGCAATGTTAAATTCTTGTATATTAGTAAATTGTGTATATGTGTACCGTGATGAAACAACATATGCTGTAGAAATGAGATTTGGTATGAGTGTAAATAAGATGTTACAAAATATTTAGTCTGAGAAGAAAACTATGGAACTAAAGAATGAAATAATAGTTTCAAATTTTTGCTCAAGGCCAGCAATTTTAGGGGAGGAGTTAAATCGATTACATCAATTCCAGTGCCTTACTAGTATTTATTTTATCAACCCCGAAAGGATGAAATACGAAGTTGACTGCTGTTTATATTAATTATATATGTATATACACATATACTCCTTTTTGTTACTATTGTAACCATCATACCCCTACTTTCTCAAAAAAACCTTCTTCCTTGGTTTTTAAATTTTATATTCCTTTTGGAGTTGAATCTCAAAATCCTTTCTTAGTCATTCTCTATATTTCTGTTAGCAGTATGGTTTGGGCAGCTGTGTAAATGGCAGCTGTGTATATCACTGTCACCTAATGCTAACACCAATCCCAGTAACTTACTGTTTCCTAGGCCAAGTGATAAATGTCTAAGATATCTACCAACTTTCATACTTGTGAGTTTTCTTTTATTTGCATTTTCCTTTTTGGTCCTACGTCATCTAATACGTACTTCACTTAGTTCTTACATAGCAACTGGCTCCGAATGCACATCTGTGCGTGTGTGTGTGTTTGTGTGTGTGTGTGTGTGTGTGAGGTATATGTGTGAGTGCGTCTTGAAGTTTCACCCACCAGAGTAGGGCAAGAAGTTTTATGATACTGGAAAGAATTCCTGCCAAATAAAAGGAAAAAGAAACAGACATTCTTGGCTATGTAATTGATAATACTGCCAGAACAGGATTGTAAGGTCAAAGTTGTTACAATCATGTATGACTGAATGAATGAATGAATGAATATATGCATATATGTATGTATGTATGTATACATGCATATGTATGTATGTATTGTTACTATTTAGTTTTATTTCTAGATTTCTTGCCAATGGAAAAAGAACTGGTTTCTAACCTAGATCGAAGTCTCTTTCACTAGAGTTTCAACATCAACCGTGTTGTTGTGTACGTATGTGCATATATGTGCAAGGATTTGGAATCAGTGCATGTGAAGATTTGTATGTTTGCTTTTAGCTATGTATACACATACATATAGTTTCATGCCGAAATACATTCATACGTATTTGTACATTTCCAATATAACAGATATATAATTGTTAAAGAGGACAACATATGTTAAAACAGGGCAAACATCTCAAGTCAGATACATTATTATTATTGGAAAAAAAAATTGCAGTCTGACAGCTGTTACTAGGATATCCCAGAGTATGGGATATCCCAGAAACAGCCGTAAGACTTTGAATTTTTTTTCCAATAATAATAATGTATATGACTTGAGATGTTTGCCTTGCCTTAATGTTTGTTGTCCTCTTTAACAATTACTAGCAGTATAACCCGGCGCTGCTCGGGATTAAGCTAGGATTATTAAATGATTAAGTCCTTTGTTTCAAACCAAAATAAGTAACATCGATATCAGATTTGAGCGAAATCCGTTGAAATTGGTTTGGCTGAAAATGGTTTGCTGGCAATTTGATTGGGAAATCCCATAAGGAATCAGTTTATTGATTATTTTCACTTATTGACTCTTTTTTTTAAATGTTGCATTAGAGATCTGCATAGGAGAAGGTTGATCTGAAGGTTTGCATTGGGGATCTGGATCGGAGTAACTTAGGAAAGCTTACCAACAACCTTAACCAACAAATAAGGAGCCTGTCCCTTCTAGGTTAACTCTAACCCTAACTCTGACCCTAAAACCGTAACCCTAACCCTAATCCTAATCCTAACCGTAACACCCTAGTGGAAATCGTGCGGGTGTTAATCTGAAAAATTACCAAACCCTTTTTGTGGTCCGAAAAACGGGGGGGGGGGGGGTGACTGACAAATTGTTACATACGTTTTTGTTTCATAGCTGTGAAATATAAACAAAACTCTTTCGCTCCCAAAGTAGTATATGTGCGTAGGTGTGCGAGTGAGAGGGGGGGGGGGAGAAAGATGACCGATTTAAAATAAATAAATGATTTAAAATAAATATATTTGAATTGTTGTGTGAGAAAGTATATATAATCTCATTATAAAATATAGTGTCTTTCAAAAACATCTTATATTTGAAACTATATCTCATGTTTAAGAAAACAAATGCATTTTACTCCGTCTTAGCTACATTTTCTTTCGTAATACGCTTTGTCTCCCTCTTCCACTTGTTCGTTCCTTTTTTTTTTTTTGTTAGACGTTGTCTTGGTGAGAGAAATTTTTTTTTCCTTATCCGCTTTGTCTCCCTCTTCCACTTTTTCATTTTTTTTTTTAGACGCTTGGCAAACACTCTGTTTCTCCCCTTGTCACAAACACACTATTTCTTTCTTTCTCTCTTTTTTCTTTCTCTCTCTCTCTCTTTCTTTCTTTCTCTCTCTCTTTCTTTCTCCCTCTCTTTCTTTCTTTCTCTCTCTCTTGCTCTCTCTCTTCTTCACGCGCGTACGCACAAATTTGACTTCGCCATGTCAACAAACTTCAAAATTGGTAAAAGTTTATCGATTTTTACAGCTATACGCGGGTGCCTCTGTGAGAAAAAGTTGACAAAAACACAAATAGGGTCATGAACAATGTCCTCCTAAAATTGGAGCGACATGCGTGCTAATTTGTGGACGTGCCTAACCCACATTACGTACACACACACACAACCATCTTGTGTTTTATAGATATTGATATATATATATATATATATATATATACATATATATATATATATATATATATACATACTTATTTATTTATTTATACATATATATACATACACACATATATATATATAGAAGTTCAAATAAAAGTAACAAACCTCATTAAGGGATAGCAAAATCCTGTGAAAGTACTGGTTAGTTACCTATACGAAGAATGTTGAACATTACAGTTAATATTCAACTGTAAGGTAATATATACATATACATACAATCATACATACATACATACACACACAACACACACATACACACACACATATGTATGTATATATATGCATATACATACATATATATAGACACACACACATATCTGGTGAGAGAGGATGGGCATAGGTGGAACACCGCTGATAACAGTTTCCTGATTCAGGATCACTGTCAGAACTGAAAAGAGTTAACGCAAAAAAGCACAACTATAACTACTGCTACTACAACGACTACCACCACCACTAACACCATTACTACCACTAATACAACTACCACAGCCGCCACGACCAGCACCATCAACAGCAATGCATATTACCAACACCTCTACAAGTACCACCACAACCACCACCACTATTACCATTACTGCTGCTGATGTTGCTGTTGCTGGTGGTGGTGGTGGTAC
>NC_142953.1:4465638-4478138 GCF_046866305.1 Octopus bimaculoides
AAAGGACAATGCAAGGAAAGAAGAAAAAAGAAAGAAAGGAAGGAAGAAAACAGAAAGAAAGAAAAAAGAAAAAAATGCAAAATAAAAGAAAGAAAAAAAGAAAAAATGCAAAATAAAAGAAAGGAAAAAAAGAAATTGAAAACAGAAAAGGAAATATAAGAAATTAAGAAAAAAGAAAGAAAGCATAAGAAAAGCATGAAGAAAAACAAAAGGAAAATAAAAATTTAAAATAAAATTTAAAAACAGAGAAAAAAGTAGAACTAAAGGAACTTTGAAATTGTAACATATTACAGTCATACATTTTTCATGTATTATTATTATTATTGTTATTATTATTATTATTATTATTATTATTATTATTATTATTATTATTATTATAATCATCATCATTGTTGTTGTTGTTGTACTTGTTGCTGTTGTTGTTGTTATGGTTAATGTTCTTGTTATTTGGTAAATATTTTTGTTGTTTTCTTTATGTCAAATACCAAAATGCAAATCACTTTGGTGCATTTCATTTTCTGTTTGTGTGTGTGTGTGTGTGCTTGTGTGTGTGTTTATGTGTGAGTGTGTGCTTGAGTGTGTATGTGTGTGTGTCCCTGTTGTGGTGGTTGTTAGGGGTTACACTGCGTTGTTTGTATGTCTGCTCATTGTTGTCGTTGTTTCTTTTGCATAAAATATCTTATACCGTTTTATAGAGTTTTTAGAAGTTGAAAAATGTCAGTCACTTTGTATTATGCCGCCAGAAAATTTAAAGAAATGGAAAAAAATTGATAAAAGAAATCTTAAAAACCAATGTAAAGAAACAATACGCAAACATGAGGAAAAAAAATTTGGAAAGAAAAAATTTTTTTTTTAAATTATAATTCAAACCTTTAATTGCAAAAAGAGACTGCAAAGAAAATAATAATAATAATAATAATAATAATAATGATAATAAAAATACTAACAAAAACAACAACCAGAACAGTAACGATGATGATGATGATGATGATAATAATAATAACAACAATACAAGTTAAAAAAAATTGCGGAATATATTCAAGTTAGATAAATAAGTATTAATGAAACTTAAGTACAACAGAACTGCTAAGTGTATATATATATGTGTGTGTGTGTGTGTGTGTGTGTGTATGTGAGTGTGTGTATGTGAGTGTGTGCTTGTATGTGTGTGTATATGTACACATGCACACACACATACATGCATATATATATATATATATATATGTGTGTGTGTGTGTATGTGCATGTACATATGTATATACATATATATCATATATTTAGTCTGTCTGTCTGTATATCTACATATATACATACATACATACATACATACATATATATGTATAAATGTATGTATGTGTGTATATATATATATATATATATATATATATATATATATATATATATATATATATGCGTGTATGTATATATATATATATGTATATATATATATATATATATATATATATATATATATATTTATATATGTATGTATGTATGTATATAGTTGAGACTGTAAAAGAGTGTTATCTATGTATATTTGGAGACAAACTAAAAATTAAAAGGTATCCAATTTGCAAGTTAAAAAATAATCGTTAATCTTTTCTTTTTCCTAATTTAAACACATCATTCATTGTTCTCAACTGTGCATAAGAGTCTGTGTGTAGAAAAAATGTGTGCATATCTATATACATACTTATACACACACACACACACGTGTGTGTATGCATAAATATACATATACACGTATGTACACATACACACACACACACATATATGTGTATATATATATATAATGTACTAATCTGTGATAGAAAATTCAACAAAAACAGTACTTCACCTGGTGAAAGGTAAATATTTAAAGGTCACAATACATGTATTAAAGTGCTACTAATAGTTTTATATGTTGAGAAAACTCAAACATATTCTACATACATATATAATTAAAGTTAGATGATTTGCCAATGCATTACCTAAACTACTTAATGCTTCATAATATATATAGTTCATGGGTTCTCAACCATTTTTTAACTAACTTTGATAGCTTTTTTATTGTATGGACCCCCATAGACATTCAATATCTAAAAACTTCTTTTGTACTTATTTTGTTTGTCACACATTAACTTGTGTAGTTTGAACTCTGTAAAATGATAAAGAAACCTAGCTGTTTCATGCAATACATGCATCTTAAACAATATTTTTTCAGTGGCCCTTAAAATATTATTGTGGATCCCCAATTTACTATTTGTTGTGTGGCCTTCCAAAAAATCTTAAATGGACCCTCAGGGGCCATATGGATCCTGGTTGAGGACCACTGATACACATCTAAAGTCTATCTGTGGTTTTCAGATGTGATTCATGAATAGAAGCATAGCTCTGTGTCATTCATTGGTCAATCGATTCTTTATATGTTTATCAGATTGGTTCTTATTGGTCAAATTTTGTGATCAAAAATGCCACTGAGCATGATTCTCTATCACAAAATTCAACAGGTTACTTGATCAACTAGTTACTTCATCAACAATGGAAAATTATATGGTTCTGGGTTCAGTCACACTGCATAGTACATTAGCCAAGTACCTTCTGTAATAGCCATGGACTGACCAAATCCTTGTGAGTGAATTTGGCACTTCCAAACCTCTTTCTTAGAAGCTTGGAAGTGCCAATATGAAAGGCTGCTAAATGTAGAGAACTCATGGGAATGGTGCATATATTGATGCAGACATCTTACTATAATTGGTGTTATGTCCATCTGTCTGTCCGTCTGTCCCTCTGTTCCCTCATCATGGTCAAATGGCTGGACCCTGCTGTACTCTTTCACCACAACTTTCTTGCACTCTTTCTTCCTGTTTCTGTTGTACCTGTATTTCAAAGAGCTAGCCTTGTCACACTCTGTGTCATGCTGAATCTCCCTGAGAATTACGTTAAGGGTACACGTGTCTGTGGAGTGCTCAGCCACTTGCATGTTAATTTTACAAGCATGCTGTTCCATTGATTGGATCAACTGGAACCCTTGTCGTCGTACCCAACGGAGTGCTGTAGTATTAGTATTAGTAGTAGTAGTAGTAGTAGTATATATATATATATATATATATATATATATATATATATATATATATGCATGTATATATGCATATGGTTCAGAATTGTGCAGAAAACAAAAACAAATGACAAAGATAGTTCTTTGTGTTGATATTTGTCTCCCGTCCACTACTTCAAAACCAGTGTTGGTTTGTGTACATCCTGTAACTTGGCAGTTTAGCATAAGAAACTGATAGAATAAGCATCAGACTTCATAAAATACATATATTAATACCCTTATTGGTTTTTTAAAAAAAGCAGTTCAACATTTCCAAGTTCAAATCCTGCTATGGTCAACTTTTTTCTTTTATTCTCTCAGGTTCCATAAATAAAATATCAGTCAAACACTAGTATTACATATGTACAAAGACCAAATTTCTCCTCTTCTTTTTCCTTCTCTTCTTTTTCCTTCTCTTCTTTTTCCTTCTCTTCTTTTTCCTTCTCTTCTTTTTCCTTCTCTTCTTCCTTCTCCTCATCTTCCTCTTTCTTCTCCACCTTCTCATTCCCTATCCTCTCTTCTTCTGCTTCCTTCTTCTCCCCAACCTCCTCTTCCGCATTCTCCTTCTCCCCATCTTCCTCTCTTTCCTCCTTCTCTATCCTCCTCCCTTCCCTCCTAGCATTTGTAGTCTTGTTCTTATGTTTACAAACCATACCAATGGAGCTAAATTTATCACCATCAATACCCACCAACTCAGTTGTTACTAGTTACTGCCTGTATATACTTTTATCTTTGGAAATTTCCAATTTTTTTTTTGCAGCCAAAATTTAGCTGTCTTTATTGTTAATCCGTTTATATCTAAGCGATAAGAGATACAGGTTTAAACCTGACCAGCAACACACTTCCTATGATTCATAAAACAGGTGTGGTGGTTATACAGGGAAGGCCAAAAATAGGTATACAGTTGCTTGGCTCAAGCATTCACTCAGAGACACCAGAAATCAAAAAAGAGGGCTTCCAAAGAACTAAGCATTTCATGCAGATCCCTTAACTGGCTCATGAATTGCTTAGGTTTAAGAAAGAAATAGAGAAAATAGCACTACTAGGCACAGCACACATCCTATGTAAAATTCTTTCAATACAGTGAAAATAACAACACCAAAACAAAACCAAGGCAATCTGAGCTCTGCTCAGCAGTGCAGTGAAAGCACATGATAAAAATAAGACTACCGAATAATAATAATAATAATAATAATAATAATAATAATAATAATAATAATAATAATAACAATAACAACAACAACAACAAAAACAACAGCAAATGTTTTCTGGAGAGGAATTGATATGAAACTTATTGTAGAGAAATGTGCCAAGGCAACCTTGAAGAGAGAAAGATTTGATAACGAAACCAAGATAAGAAAAAGAATTAGACTAGATTCAGATTTATAAATACTTAGGAATTAATGAGAACTAGACAGAGTAATAAGTTATGGTTATGGTATACTCAACTCATGCTGAGTGAATTAACAAGGCTAAACAAGAAAACATGAAAAATAAAAGATTTTATTTAGAATACAGAATCGAAAATCTGATAGAGAAATATATTTACTACAATGTAGGAGCCTTGGGCAATGAGAAGAATTATGATGAAATATCTTTCAAAGGATTACAGAAACATATCCAGTTAAGAATAACGAAAAACCAGTATAAATAGTTAAATACTGATGTATTCTGATTAGAGCCTTGATCTTAGTTATGAGGATGTTAGACTGAATATACCACCACCACCACCACCACCACTACTATCATCATCATCATCATTTAACATCCACCTTTCCATGCTGGCATAGGTTGGACTGTTTGACAGGATCCACTGGGGTCAAGAACTGCATTGTTGTTCCAGTGTATGCTATGGCCTGGTTCCTACAGCTTCTGCCCTTCCTAACACAAACCACTTCACAGCATGTTCTGGACCCCTGTTTTTTTTTCTTTTTGCCTGCCATCAGCACTATTTTGCTCACCACAAAGCTCATAGGACTTCAAACCCAGTGTAGAGTGGGTAGGGCTTCAGCTTCGTTGCTTGGGACACAAAGTTATACTAAAAGAGAACGGGGTTGGTGGTCAGAGCAGATTCCTGAAGAAGATCTGCATGGCAACCCACATTTATTAAGAAAAGTGGGGAAAGAGAAAAGAGAAACGATCAGTATGAACAGCAAAGAGATAGATAGTGGCGATGAGGGTCCTATCAGTTTGGACTGACGCTTCCAATTAAGAAGAACCTCCTCTCCTGGTGGTCCTCAGCAACAATATCTGACAAATTACCCTTGATCTCTGTGTCTCTGTGGATCATCATATCATATTCCATAGTTTAGCTTCTTGGTCATTCACCGAGACCATTCTTAGTTATATGTTTATATATTATTTCTTCTCTATCAATATTTCATAATGCTGGCAGGATTTCCAGTGTATGAAATCTTCCACTTTATTGTGTTTGGATAAACTCTTTTTTGGCTAAGACTAGGCACAGATAAACAACATGATTAATTGTTTTTCCCACCACCATCACCACTACCACCACACGTTCTGCAGTTACTTAATATATTCTGCTTCGTTATCTGCTTTTAGTTGTAGATGCTGTCACATCGCTATCACAATATCTTGGGTTCAATCCTACTGTCAGGTGGTTTATTCTTTTCTTTTATTCTTTTACTTGTTTCTGTCATTTGACTATGGCCATGCTGGAGCACCACCTTAAAAGGTTTGTAGTCGAAGAAGTCGACCCCAGGATTTATTCTTTGTAAGCCTAGTACTTATTCTATCAGTCTCTTTTGCTGAACCACTAAGGTACAGATAAGAATTTGAACTCTGAACATAAAGATGAACAAATTGCTTCTAAGCAAATTTTTCTGGCATGCTAACAATTCTGCCTGTTTGCCACCCTAACTAGTAGATAATAATGATTTCAAATTTTGGCCTCAAGGCCAGCAATTTCGGGGAAGGGGGTAACTCGATCATACAACCCCAGCGCTCTACTGGTTCTTATTCTATCAACCCTGAAAGATTAAACGGCAAAGTTGACCTCAACAGAATTTGAACTCAGAACATAAAGACAAATGAAATGCTGTTAAGCACATTGCCCAGCATTCTAATAGTTCTACTAGCTCATTGCCTTCAACTAGCAGATAATATGGACATACCATTCTCCTGAATGTGTTTGGGACTTACCAGTGGGGATAACAATAGCCTTTCAATAACATTATAGCATTATCAGTGGACATAATAAAAAAGCTTTCATTGCATTTTTAAGACATGTATTAACATTTGAATTAAACTAAAATTGAAATTAAATTTAGAAACTAAAGTAAATAAACTAGATACGATAAAATGTATTTTACTCTTAATTCCGCAGTTTGAAAACTGAGATGACTTTACTAGAAACAGGTCACATTATTTTGGAATGTTTGGATGTAAACCATTTGCGAATACAAGTTAGCATTTAGTTTTATAGAACTGGGCTCTGCTACAGCTTCTTGCCTTCTCTCACTCTCCCTTTCTGTCTGTCTGTCACCCCCCCCCTCTCTCTCTTCTTCTCAATTGGTCTCTCTCTCTCTCTCTCACCCTTTCTCAGTCTCTCTCACTTTGCTTCTCTGTGTGTGTATATATGTGTATATATGTATATATATATATATATATATATATATATATATATATACTTTTCTTAAAGCTGCAAAATCTTCACAGTTTTATTATTATTATTATTATAAGTATTATTAAGGTGGTGAGCTGGTAGAACCGTTAGTTTACTGGACAAAATGCTTAGCAATATTGTGGTGGTAGTTGTAGTAGTAGTAGGGTGTCTATGTGTATGATTGCATAGAGGTAGATATGAACAGATTAAATATGCATGTGACCTATACTACCTTTTATATGCTTAGACATATGGATATATACATACGAAGGTAGGTGTAGGAAGATAAAAAGTTATATATATATGCATATGGGAATGTGTGAGTGTGTGTTCATGTATGTGCACGTGTGCTTTTCTCTAACCATGTTCCTGACCTCCCCGACCACTGATGTTATCTAAACCATTTATCATTGTTAACTTAATATTTTCTTTGATCTTTGACAGCTTAGGTAGTTGACCTTCTTTTCTCCCTTAGACTTTCTGACTACAATATTCCTCTTCTTTGTTCATTTCTTTATTTCACTAACAAAATAAAAAGAATAGCCTTCATTTTCTTAACTGCAATAAAAAAATTAAAAAAATGTTGTCTTAGGTTTATATGCAGTTCTATGTAACATTGCCAACCAATAGATGTGAATAAATAATAATGAATTGAATTACTATTTTCTTCTGAAGATCTGATGTTTCATGTTATAATGTAACTATCTTTGTAATGATTACCTCATAACATACTAACTAGTATTTACCAGTCAAACACATGTAAAGATTATGTAATTGATGAAGTTATAAGAAAACTTCAATTCTTCTGTTTCCTTCTACTTTCAGATGGGTGTCTGTCACTAGTTTTCCTTGAATCACCGATAGTGTGTGCACGCGCGCGCGTGCATGTGTGTGTGTGCGTGCTTGCCTGTATGCATGCTGGTATGTATGCATATCTACTTTATATTATATGGATATAAACATCCAAGAGAAACATCCAAAAGACTTCCACATAAAGCTTCCGTCTACTAAATTTATTTCATTCATAAAGCTTTGGTTGTCCTGAGGCTATTAGCAGGAGATTGCTGCCCAAAGTTCTGTATTGAACCATGGAACTGTTAAAGTACACACAACCATTTTTTCTCTTTCACTATTCTGAGTTTAAATGCAACAAGGGTAGATATTAAATTTTATCTCTTTAGTTGAATCTAATATAGAATCTAATATAGAATTACTATTTGATAGTTACAGTTAGAGTTGTTTAGTCTCAGGTCATCCCTAATCAAGGAGTTCTATCGCCACAAGCATACTACCCATAGAGAGATAGAAAGAGTAAGAGAAAAAAAAGGGAGACAGACAGAAAGTTAATGGGAGATAGGATACCACAGCAGAAATGTTTTACAGTAAAAAAAGGCAGTAAGCAGGCAGAATCATAAGCAAGCTGGACAAAAATACTTGGCAGGATTCCTTCTGGCTTTCTATGTTCCGTGTTTAAATCCGACTGAAGTCAACTTTGCATTCCATTCCTTTGATTTTAATAAAATAAGTACTAGTTGATCACCGAAACCAACATAATCGACTGAAGCAACCCCTCAAAATAGCTGGCTTTGTTCCAAAATCTGAAACCACTAATATATAAATATGTATATATATATATATATATATATATATATATATATATCTTGGTACTCTGTTGGTTACAACGACGAGGGTTCCATTTGATCTGATCAACAGAACAGTCTGCTCATATAGTTGAAATTTACAGAAAAACAAAAGACGAAGACAGGTGTATGAGCAACAAGCAAGTGTATTAGTTTGATGCTCAGGAAAGTGAAAAAGTCTTTTACTTTTCAAGCCTACGCTCTTCAACAGAAAGGAATATTGCCTATATTGAATTTTGAATAAACTCCATGATATACACTTTCTTCACATATTCACCTTTTCTAAAAATTATAGTTAATAAATTAATTATAAGTATTTTAAAATAGGGAATTACTTTCAGTCACTCTGTATCTAATAACAATAATAATAATAATATATATATATATATATATATATATATATATATATATATATACACACACACAAACATATATATATTTACATATACACACACACTCATATTTTGAGTTATTTTTCTTGTTTGCATCACCAAACCTCTGCACACACATATATATCTATGTGTGTGTGTGTGTGTATGCATATGTATGTATGTATGTGTGAACACACACATTATTTATTTAGCAGCTACTTGTGGTAATACTTACTCTACCATGCATCCTTCAGTTCTTCTTATTGCTTATAACTTAGTGAAAAATGATGACTGTAAGAGGTGTTGTGTTTTGTTATATATTGTATAGACTATTGGGAAAAAATAACGAAAATGTGTAGCAAGCAAAATAACATTATTTCATTAGCAAGTTGAAGATAAAACTGAAAACAAATCAATGACTACTTGATTAAAGATGTTCAGAGTTTTATTCTAAGAGAGGAAAAGCTCTCTCTCGCTCTTTCTTTCACTCTTTCTCATTGTGTGTGTGTGTGTGTGTGTGCGTGTGTGTATATATATATATGTGTGTGCATGTATGTATACGTATATGTATGTATGTATGTATATATATATATATTCTTTTATTCTTTCACTCTTTTATTTGTTTCAGTCATTTGACTGCGGCCATGCTGGAGCACCACCTTCAGTCAAACAAATTGACTCCAGGACTTATTCTTTGTAAGCCTAGTACTTGTTAAGCCTAATACCAGGCTTAACACAATAAATTCTAGTATTGACTCGTTTGACTAAAATTCTTCAAGGCAGTGCCCCAGCATGGCTGCAGTCTAATGACTGAAACAAGTCGAAGATAAAAAAATAATGATATTTTAGCTTTAGCTTTGGGCCTTCCTCCACTTCTCAGCATACTGGGGCAGCAACATATAGAAACTGGAACTCAGAATCAGGCCCTTTGAGGCCCTATTTTCCTCTCACTTGTCATTAAAGCCCATCACAGGTGATATTTCTCTACTGCTTTCCTCTTTATGTCAATCATTCTCACGAATTTCTCCTACTATTTATTTAACAATTCCTGATTTGTACAGAGCTGGGTAGCTGACCCAGGGCCCAACACCCCTGCATCTTTCTTTGGGCTTTGGGCCAACATCAACACAGTTATGCAATGATGGCACAATATTGTATGTTGTCAAAGCTCAAGCTGGGAGAATCATTAGCATGCCAGGCAAAATGCTTAGTGGTATTTTGTCCATCATTATGTTCTGAGTTCAAATTCTGCTGCAGTCAACTTTAGCTTTCATCTTTTTGGAGTCCATATAAAAGTACCAGTTGAGCATCAGGGTTGATGTAATTGACTTACCCTCTTTCCCGATAGTGCTGGCTTTGTGCCAAAATTTGAAGGCAATATTATATGTGGTCACCTTGATGCATGCATAGTTCAATGCCTGATGCATCGGCCCATTTTTCCCTCTCTCCAAATAGAGTTCTAATAGATAATCAATCAATATTTATTTATCTCATGCAAGTAAGATAAATATTGTAAATTAGATGTAGATTTATGATTAAGCTCTGGTTGTTCAATAAGTATGGTTGCGTTAGTTTTTATTTCTTTTTCTTTTGATTGATTTTTGTTGTTTTTATTTTTCATCATCATCATCATCATCATCATCATCATCATCACCATCATCATCATTTAACGTCTGCTTTCCATGCTGACATGGGTTGGATGGTTTGACAGGAACTGGCAACCTGAGGAGCTTCCCGGATTCCAGTTGTCTAGTTTGGCATGGTTTCTATGGTTGGATGCCCTTCCGAATGCCAACCATTTTCACAGAGTGCACTGGGTACTTTTTATGTGGCACTGGCATGGGTCTTTTTACATGGTACTGGCATGGGCACTTCTATGGGACATCAACAGAGGCACTTTTATGTGGCACTTGCTCGGGCACTTTTATGTGGCACCAGCACGGGTGTTTTTGCATGGTACCAGCATGAGTGCATTTTACGTAACACCAGCTTCTGTGAGACCTCAAAGGAAGGACCTCTCTTAGGGAGAGGGCCTTTGTTACCAACAAAGGTAGTAGCTTCCACTCACATGGCATTAGTTGGTCCAGTGCTATAACAGAAAACACTTGCCCAACCAGCCACACAGTGGGACTGAACTTGAAATCACGTGTTGCAAAGCAAGCCACTTAACCATGCTGTGTCCTTTTTTGAGTTTGAAAAGCATTATTTCTGATGTTTATATTTTATACCAATAAAGATATTCACATCGATACACCATACACACGACAAGTCTTCACTCTGTGGCCAAGTCTTATTCATAAACTATTGGCCAACAGGAGACTTCAGTAGAACTAGAAACTTGCTGATGGTGGCACACAACAGGATCATACTTGGAACCAAGGAGTTATGAAACAAAACTTCTAAACCAAACAGGCACTTCTATAATTTGTTCAATATCAATAAATTTATTATGACTTCGCCAGACCATTACCAGGTGTCATATTTTATAAATACAATAAAATGCAAAATATTGATATTCTTCACAAATCCAAACTCCTTTGTTAAATAGGAGTTAACAAAGCAGAATGACAGGAAATCGGTAGAGCCATTAGAGCATTCAATAAAATGCCTTGTGGTTTATGTTCCAACTCTTTATTTTCTGAGTTCAATTACTACCAGGGATAACTTTGCTTTCATCGTTTCAGGGTGATAAAATAAAGTATCGGTCAAGTACTAGGATTTAATGATTTTTGCTATCCCTACAACCATTGACTTTCTTGAAAGCTATGTCACTTTTTTTCACCCAATGATTTTGCTTTGCTTAACTGCCCCACATGAAAGAAGGTTTGTTAAAATATACATATTAGTGACAGAGGCAGTAGCAATACTGAGGGGTAATATCTATCCCCACTCAAACGTAGATGCTTATTATAACAAACTTTACTGTAGTAGATATCATGTGAGAAACTCTCATATGGGAGTTTGGTGCAAAGTGCGCATATGTTTATATTGCTTGTAAGGAGATAAATCCCCACTATCTCTAGTGCTGAGACCACCAGATCACACGATTTCAACCTTCCTTGTTCTCATCAATGATGACACACACACACACACATACACACACACACATATATATATATTCTTATATTCTTTTATTCTATTATTTTTTTTTTACTTGTTTCAGTCCTCTGACTGTGGCCATGCTGGGGTGCTGCCTTTAGTCGAATAAGTTGACTCCAGGACTTATTCTTTCTAAGCCTAGTACTTATTTTATCAATCTGTTTTGCCAAGCCACTAAGTTACAGGGACATAAACACACTAACATCTGTTGTCAAGCGATGGTCGGGGTACTCTCACTCTTTCTCTCTCCCTCTCTCTTTCTTTCTCTCTCCCTCTCTCTTTCTTTCTCTCTCCCTCTCTCTTTCTTCCTCTCTCCCTCTCTCACCTTCATTTTCTCTCTATCTCACTCCCTTGCTCTCCCTCTCTCTCACTTCACCTCACTCTCTCCCAACTTCCTCTCTCACTATTCTTCCTTCACTCTCTTTCCATCACTTTCTCTTCTCTCTCTCTCTCTCACTCTCCCTCCTTTTCTCATTCTCTCCCTCCCACTCCCTCCCTTGCTCATTTTCTTTCTCTCTCTCCCTTTTCCCCCCTCCTTCTCTCTCCCTCTCTCTTCCTCCCTCCTTCGCTTTCTACCAGTCTCAGTCAACAATCTATTATCCACTGGTAGCTGCATCTGATTAGGAAAAACCTCAACCTCAAGCAATTGGCTCCATTTATCACAATCATGCGAAAAATAAAATGTA